>NC_081414.1:590581251-590762312 GCF_030272615.1 Cryptomeria japonica | reverse complement strand
CCCGTACGTGATTTTGACTTTTTAGGATTGGAAATAGGCCTGGATGACAAAGCTATGGATTAGAAGTTTGATTTCCCTCCATTTCTCTCATTTTTGACGTGTTTTATTTTATCAACTTTATCATCATCAGGTTTACACTTCATAAAGTGGGTATTTCTAAAATTGCCACCATATTTTCACCCATCTTCTGAGCTTTCTAACCATATAATTTTTTTTCAATTTGAACTACAATAACATATTATTATTGAATTTCTTTTACTAGTGTCTCCATAGTTCTCACAGACATAGGTGCACAATTTTTTGAATAACTTTTGATATATGTATCCAAATTTTACAAACTTTATATATTATTGTAGTGCACTTGAAAATTTGTATTTTCGATTTGTTTAGTTCAACTCATGCTTCGCGCACGAACAGGTACCAAATTTTCAGGATGTGCTCGATTGGAAAAATCATAAAAAAAAAATACTCAACAAAAAATTACAAAAAAATACACATCTTCTAGTGCTCACTCTTAACTATCTTTCTGCCAAAGGATTTGTCAAAATACTAAATCTAACTATGACTTTTTTAATGCGCATGTCAGACACTATGTTATGTTTTTCAGAAAAAAAAATAGGGTTAGTTTTTCGTGCACAAAGGATTTCACCCCCTTAATCTTATCCAATTTTGAAAAAGTTTAGTAGTTTGGAAACTAGATTCAGAGTACTACAATATTTGTTCTTTGATTATCTTCATATCTTGAGTGGATGACTTTCAAATTTTGCCTCTAAGTTCGGGTTCACCTGATTTCAAAAAAAAAGTGTCCACTTATACCCCCCTTTTTGACCACCATCTTTGTGCACTTACCCATGACCTCGATGGTTGCCCCAGTAAGAGGATAAATGCAGTAAAGCATGAGTTGCAGAGCTCATGGGAGGGGCGTACAAACCCTCAGAATGATGACCCAAATTTATATGTGGGTCTTGATGACTTTCCTGTCCTCAAGCACCCCCATGGTTGATCTTTTATACAGTCTTGCAGAGGTACAACCCCACAAAGCCTATTCCTTGGGCGATGTTAGAAACCATGACTTTAGATGCCTAGCCTAGGAAAAAGAGGGAATATTTTTGGACCTATCAGCAGGCAGTAAGTCATCCTAGAGCTAATATCAGGAATGCCCCCTTGGACAAGAGCTTCGAGCTAGAATGGCGTCAGCTTAATAAATTAGATGAAGAGATAGGTGACAGCTCCCCATGTGGGGACTCATCCCTAGAGGTGGCCTCGTGGCAAGATGTAGAGGTTATAAATATCGAAGGGAAAGATCTAGAGCCCCATATCGTCCTTCCTCTAGCCGGTTCCACTTGCAGGCCCCATTCACAGGCTAGTAAGAGATAAGATGAGAAGTAGGAACGTGACTCCCCTCCAAGAAAAAGGTAGCATCTGAGTTCAGTAAAGAAGAGTTCGCCTTCTCAAATCCTAGGGGTCCTCTCGGATCTGCAACGGTTGGCGACTTCTATGGTTCAGGTAGGCCCTTCTTTACCTTTTTCTTCTACTCAAGTTGTTTCCTCTATTGTCCCTCTTATCAAAATGAAAACCCAGGTCCCTAGTGCCCTTACGTTGGCACCCGTCAGGATGCCGATTGAACCCCAAGATGCATTCCCGCAGCCTTCCATTCCTTTCCCGACCCCCGCTTTTATCCCTGCGGTATTTTCCACAAAAGTGTCTGAAGCAACCTTCGTTTTGCGTAGGCTTGGTTTTGGAGAGTCCACTCCTCCCTCAATTATGGGGTTAGTGTCCACGAGTCCTTTTCTGTCTGGAGCCTCTCCTTTTGTCCCATTGTTTTTTTCATCAACCCTTGCCCATCCTATTCAGACCACTTTTGGTGGGCCTATTTCCCAGTTCCCCTTTGTGGTTCCCCCTAGTGCAGCATTTGTAGGCTAGGCTATTGATAACCCAGATGATTTCTAGTAGCAAGTCACCTATTCCAAGACTGCTTGCATTAGTAGAACAAGAAAATGAAAAGAAAAGGAGGGTGCCCATCCAGCTCGTCCACACCTGCAGACACATTTCAGTGAAGAGAAATATTGTCTTTTCTTTGTAAACCTTCTCCCCAAGGTTGATAAGCCAAAATCCCAAATGAGGCCCAATGATTATACCTTGCATGCTATCGGTGTCAACCTTCTAAATGCTACAACATTTGATAAGGTTGAAATGATGGAAAAGACTTCAAAGTTTGTGTCCTCAGACTTCATCAAAAAGAGTCATTGCCCAGAGAAGATACAAGAAGAGAATGCACATCTCCAAGAATCCCTAACCCAGCAGAGGAAAGAAGACAAGGCCTGGAATGCAGAAATCAATCACCTCCAAGGTTTGCTGGTGCATGCCAATTCAGAGAAGGGAAAGATGTAGTCATCCCTTAATAACATGAGCTCCCAGTTGAAGGGTCAGGAGGTGATAAGAAATGTGGCCTTAGAAGAATTGCAGGAGAAAGATCTGGAGATCCAACAGCTTCTAGAGATGCCACACAAGTGCAAGTTCAGTTGTGCAAATAAATCCGTCTAAAGGAAGAATACGCCTGACAACTCAGTGATGCATAGGTTATGCTTTCAGAGGAGAAAGTGAGATTCGAAGTAGAGCTGTAGGACAGGGAGGATAGTCTAGAATTGTCCAAAAGGAAATTTCTAGACATGAAGGTTTTGTTGCAACAAGAATGAGACTGTACATTGTAGCTCCAACAAGCGGTGCAAGATGGAAGTGCCAGGATGCTCACTCTAGAAATCTAGGTGATCATTGAGAAAAATAGGTGCAAGGAGCTGCAAAATGAAGTAGCTTTCAAGAGCAAGGAGGTCTCATGGTTGCTAAGTATTCCTCCCCCCGTGCAAGTTTCTCAAGACTTTTCATCAATTCTGATAGAATTGTATTTTTCTCATTGGGAGAGAATTAAGCAATATAGCCCTTGTTGCAGCCCGTGCTGAGATTCATTAGGGAAGTGCAATCCCTCTGCGTCGAGGCAGGAGCCCTTGCCAATAGCTCTATGGTCATCCTGGGTCCCAAGATCCCCATGGCTCAAGACCTAATCCAAATGTTGTATGCAGCCTGAGATGAAGAATTGAGAGAAAAAGGGATAGCAGACTGTAGAAACCTAAAATTAATATTTAATTAATTTAAGCCTATCAACATAATTAATTGACTTTAATTGTGTTATCCTTATTCCTCTCAGAATCAATTAAATCTAATTTAATTAATCCTGTCACTATTGTCCAATAATTAATTTATCAAATAAATTAATTATTCCCCTATTCTTCTAAAGTCCCCTCCAATAATTATTTCCTCTAAACCCACTCAGTTAATTAAATCTAATTAATTGACCTAGTCATGTGATTCCTACAAATCACTTTTTCCTAATCCCACTCAACCTAATTAATCCTTCTAGAATCTCTCATAATCATGCTTATCATTATTCTCCAATTTTTAATTCCCACTCACGTCATATCAAAATTGAGCCTCTCAAAGAAATTCAAATTTCTTTGAATCCCTCAATGCATCCTTATTTTGGAATTTTTAATTCCTCAAGTTTGAAATTCAAATTTCTCCCCCCTTTTTCCAAATGAATTTTATATTCCTGTTTAGTTTCCCAAGTCACCCTTGATCCATGCCTTTTGTCTCAAATCAATCTCAACCCTTCATAATCAAATCAATCTTGGCCCTCCATTAGCCTTCTCCAATCTATAAATTGGAGCCAATCCTCCTCACAAAGAATCCACTTCTCATGCATTGTCATGTTGCCTATTTCTTCTCTCATCCTCTTCTAATCCTCCCCCAAATCTATCAAATCCTTAATCCATCATTCAAATCCAATCCTATCAAATCCTTCAATCCACCTTGTTGAAGAAAAAGGAGAGCATTACACATCCAAAATCAAGCAAGGAGCATATCAAGTGGAGCATCATCAAGAGGTGCCTTCACTTCATCAAGCTCAATCCGAAGGAGAAGGTAAAATAGCAAGGTAAAATGGCTTTTTGATGTTTTTAGCATTTTCATGTTTATTTCATTATGTTTTGATCATTTGACCTTCTAACCCATTTTCTCCCCTTTTATTTTGGCACGCCCGATGGGACCCACGTCCCGAATTTAACAAAAAAATTGAGTTTTTTGTGAAGTTTTTTCACAGGTTCATGCTTCAAAAGAAAGAGATAGAGAGATATCTTTCACATATCTCACCTCTCCTCCAAAATCCCCATTTTATGCTTGCCTATCCCTTAGAAAGTGGCAAAAACCCAGTCAAATCCCATTTACCCATCAAAGTTTCCTCCAAATTCACATTTGTCATTAGTAGAAAAATTTTTATTCTTATTTTTCTACTCATTCCCAATAAATTAAAATTATTATATATTTTTGTCATTCTTTTGTCTTTTGCAAGACGCTTATTGAAGACTTTATTTTCAAACTACTAATCCACTTTTTTTGCAAGTTGCCTAAGGAAATCTGACCAAACATTGTGTTTTTCTTAATCTTTTTATTCTAGGCACCTAGATCTTAATTAGGGGTAAAAGAACTCTTGCTTTTTGTGTTTGAGGAAAGTGTAGAGGTAGGAGAGTATGCTCTTATCTACATAGACAATCAGAAATCCTGACCCTCAAACCTTTTCTTGTTTGATTGCATGCTTACCCTTAGCGGGTCTGCCCTCCCAACTTTCTCTTTGAGAAGGTAAGAGGGGAATGACCCAAGTTAGTACACCCGGACCTGGGGTTCCCAACTCACTATAATAAATAGGCCATTGACGATGAAAGGGTCAATGGTTGGGGCTATATGAGAGTTCACTCTCACATTGGGTGCTTAGTAGAATCCTAGAGATCTCAATCACGCTTGCGTGACTACTAAGTTCTTGGTGCTTCGTTGGGATATAGGCCTCAATTGCACTTGTGCAACTGCGAAGGGTAGCTCCTAACAGGAAGCCTTACTAAACACCTTGTTCATAGTGACCAAAAACCTTCTAGTCATTGGTGCAAGAGGTCGGACCTCGGAAGCCGCCCATATTTTTACGGCCCTTAGTAGAGACACAAAGTTCTCCATGAGGATTTTTCATGGGAATTGATGCTTGGCTGCCCCAAAGAAGTGAGTGTCATGGAGGGGAGCTAGTGGGGTCAAGCATCTAAGTGTCCACTCTGGGTAAGCATAGCTGGGAAACCAATTGGGATCCATTGACTATTGTCTTTTCTCGCCATCGGATATGTTGTGAAGGAGCATGAGTGTCTTTTGAGTCTAACATCTTTTGACCATTGTGTTTTCTTTACTTGACATCTCTTGCCAAGTCCATTCCCTACAACCAATCAATCACCCCTCTTTCCAAATTCCATCTTGCCATCATAAAATCTTTAATCCATTTCTATCTATCTAAGAAATGCTCCAATCCCCAATCCACTTTCATCCATTCAAGCAATCATCCTTCCTCAACTAATATTCATTCTTCCTCTAGTCCAATCAAATCTCCAAAATTCCAATCAATCAAATTCATCCATCTTCCTAATCCGGTTATCCAATTCAATCCAATCCAATCCAATCCAATCCAATCAAATCAAATCAAATCCAATCCATTCAACTAATCAACCAATCTAATCTAATCCAATTCTAATCCAAATCAAATCTAATCCAACCTAATCCAATCCAATTCAATCCAATCTAATCCAATTCAATCCAATTCAATCCAATCCAATCCAATCCAATCCAATCAAATCAAATCAAATCAAATCAAATCCAACCTAATCCAATCCAATCCAATCCAATCAAACCAAGTCCTAATCAAAGGACTAATCCAATCCAATCCAATTCAATCCAATCTAATCCAATTCAATCCAATACATTCAATCAATCAACCAATCCAATCAAATCAAGTCCTAATCCAAGGACCAATCAAATCACGTCCTAATCCAATCAAATCAATTCCAATCCAAATCAAAATCCAATCAAAATCTAATCAAATCTAATCCATCATCATTCCAAGCCAAGTCTTAATCCATCATCATTCCAAGCCAAGTCATAATCCTCATCTTTATTTAACATCATCTTCTAATCCTTCACTCTCAACATGACTACCCATAATTTCAAAGCTTTTTATGAGAAGACACTCACAGAAATTCATGAACTTGCCTACCAAGTTAATCCCATAATCTCCCACTCGCCTATCATACCTTCATCCATCCCATCTCAACACATTGCACCCAATCCCAATCTATACCATATCTCTTATCCTTCCTCTACCTTCGACAAGGGAAATCCATCTTATTCCACATCCATATATCCATATTATCCCTCGTCCACATACTCCTCTAATCCAATATGTATACCTCCATCTCCCTCCCCATCTACATACCAATCCCCATCCTTCTACAATGCATTCATTACCTCTACTCCCCATCCAAACCCTTTACTCCATAATCCTCCAATCATTAATCCTAATTCCCCAATCCATTATCCTAATCCTCCATCCAATCCCAATCCTCCATCTAATCCCAATCCTCCAAAATCCATATTGTCCACATCCTCCAAATCCATCATCCATAATATTATCCAAGACATGCTAGCAAAGGAGACAAAATCCTCACCTCAAAGCAAAGTGGACAAGTCTCCTCAAATCCTCCATCCACCCCAATCACCTCCACCTCAAAACAAATCCAAATCCCCCACACTTCATGATACTCCCATTTCCCCATCTACTCACATCAAAGCTTCCATATCTTCCTCCATCACACAATCCCCGCAACTCCAAACATGCCAAAAGCTTTTTCCAAAGCATGTTAGCATAGAAACCACTCCATCTAATGATCCCATCCCCTCCACTTCCTCTCATGATCATATGATTCCTCTATCATCGCATGATCTTCTTCCATCTCATGATCCAATCACCCCTCCCCCTCCATCTCATGATACCCTACGTAGTCAAGATCAAAGTATCCATTCATCTCCATGTCATGATCCCAATCCATCTAAAGATCCTAATATTCCTTCCACATCTCATCCCCCTCAACATGGACTCTCATCTTATTTTTGAAATAATAAGGGTCCTCAAGATAATGCTCAAGATGTTGGTACATCCTCTATTCCTCCTAAATCCTGCTATCCCTCATCTTTCGTTTCCATTTTGAGACCCTATGTCCCAAAGTTAAACCCTTCATTCCTTCCATCCATTTTGGGCCCCTATGTTCCGATGCTCAATCCTCCATCCCTTCCATCCATATTGGGTCCTTACATCCCTCCATCCACCACTCCATCACCTCAAATAATACCTAAGCAAGATCAACAAAGGCACACAACCTTGGATGCCTCCCAACACTCTCTTTCCACCATCCCATCCATAAAATCTATCAATCCTTCATCCTCATGCACCCATCCCATTGCTATTGGAAGCAATTTGGATGCCCAATCTAAAAATAATAAAGCTCAAAATCCACAAAAATCAAAGGATCAACATGTCCCCTCAAAACGACATGCTCAAAAGAAAAATATGATCCGAAAGAAAGAAAAATAAAAAAGGCCACAAATGCCCCAAAAGAAAAAATAAAAAACTATGTGGATTCCCAAAGAAGCAATGCATCCCAAAGTAAAATAAAAATTGGCATCCAAACTTGTTAATCCAAAAGATCCATCCATTCATAAGTCCTCAAATCCTCCATCTAACACTGCTCCATCTTCAAAATCCATTTTGGGTCCTTATGTCCAAAAATCCACCATCCCAGCTCCATCAACCCCTTCTTCTATTTTGGGTCCTCATTTCCCAAAATCCACAGTCTATCCCCCATCTAATTCAAAAGACTCTCCCCCACTACTCCACCACCCTCCAAGGTGTGTGCCAATGTTGATCTTCCACAAACTCTTCAAAACCCCATCCATTATCCACCATCCACTTTTCACAATCCCATTCCGTTAGTCCAATCCTTTCAAAATCCTTATCTTCCATCCCCTATCCATTTCATCTCCCCAATTATTGTTACCAACATCTATGAGCATACCTCTAGTTCAAAGAAATACTAAGGGATACCATCTATGGAACTAGATGCTTGAGTCCCCCCTTCCTCCTTCACACATCCACTATCTTCCATACCCACTCATCCTTATCCTTCTCCATCCAAACTATTCCAAAAATTCAAAAAACCAAATTCATCCTTTCATCACTTATTCTTCTAATTCCTTTCGAGAGCACACCCGTGTTCTTCGAACCCGCATGTCCTCTCGAGAGGGCATAGCACTGCTTCCTCGTCATCCTTACTCCTCATCATTCTTCCTCATCTCATGACTGGGGCATCGTGCTACTAGTCCTTATCCTTTTCTTCATATCATAACTGGGGCATCATGCTAATAGTCCTTATCCTTTTCTTCATCTCATGACTGGGGCATCATGCTACTAGTCCTTATCCTTTTCTTCCACTATGTTTTATTCTTCTTTGATATAACATCATTTCACGATGCTATATCAAAGAGGGGCAAAATGTAGACACCTAAAATTAATATTTAATTAATTTAAGCCTATCAATATAATTAATTGACTTTAATTGTGTTATCCTTATTCCTCTCAGAATCAATTAAATCTAATTTAATTAATCCTGTCACTATTGTCCAATAATTAATTTATCAAATAAATTAATTATTCCCCTATTCTTCTAAAGTCTCCTCCAATAATTATTTCCTCTAAACCCACTCAGTTAATTAATTCTAATTAATTAACCTAGTCATGTGATTCCTACAAATCACTTTTTCCTAATCCCACTCAACCTAATTAATCCTTCTAGAATCTCTCATAATCATGCTTATCATTATTCTCCAATTTTTTAATTACCACTCACGTCACATCAAAATTGAGCCTCCCAAATAAATTCAAATTTCTTTGAATCCCTCAATGCATCATTATTTTGGAATTTTTAATTCCTCAAGTTTGAAATTCAAATTTCTCCCCCATTTTTCCAAAGGAATTTTATATTCCTGTTTATTTTCCCAAGGCTCCCTTGATCCATGCCTTCTATCTCAAATCAATCTCAACCCTTCATAATCAAATCAATTTTGGCCCTCCATTGGCCTTCTCCAATCTATAAATTGGAGCCAATCCTCCTCTTCCACTTCTAATGCATTGTCATGCTGCCTATTTCTTCTCTCATCCTCTTCTAATCCTCCCTCAAATATATCAAATCCTTAATCCATCATTCAAATCCAATCCTATCAAATCCTTCAATCCACCTTGTTGAGCACAAAGGAGAGCATTCCACATCCAAAATCAAGCAAGGAGCATATCAAGTGGAGCATCATCAAGGGGCGTCTTCACTTCATCAAGCTCAATCCGAAGGAGAAGGTAAAATAGCAAGGTAAATGGTCTCTTGATGTTTTTAGCATTTTCATGTTTATTTCATTATGTTTTGATCGTTTGACCTTCTAACCCATTTCCCCCCTTCATAGACCACCGACAACTGATCAAGAGGACGAATTTTATCATCAATCATCATAGAGTGGTCATGCACCTATCAGTGGCGCTTGAGCCTTTCCAAAGATACGTCCCAAATATCAAGCAGCGTATAGAGAGGTTTATTTCATTAGGCTTGCCTTCTCCATTCCCCGCTGATGGTTATGTACTGGGGGTTGAACAAGTATTAAGTCAGGTCGAGCATTTGCAATGGGATTGTACTTTCATCTAGCGCCTAAATGATCCCATCTCGGCAGAAGAATTTGAACATCTCTTGCACCCCCTAGCTCAGTTGTATGTGCTCTTGAAGCTGGTCCATGATGAACCGGTAGGCTTGCCTTTTGATGAAATTATCTACTTGGATTAACATTATCAAAATTTGGAAGCACAAGTATTACCCTCCGAGGAAGATTGGTCCTCATTGCAGCAGGTCTTTGACCTACTCTACCCCATTCTAGCATAAAGTCTAGTCTCTGAACCACCAATTTTGGGTTCTTACATTCCGTAGGCAAAATTCCCCCTTTTAGTCACCAAGAAATATTCACATTATTTTCAGTTGCAGTCCACAGATCGAATTTTGATCAAGGTGCCTTTTTCCTTTTTAACTTTCCAACTGTGCTCAACGTACAGGCCAAATGTCATCTTGTCGTTGCCCCTGACGGCCCACATTTTATGTTCGAAGTTTGGAGGAATGTGGAGTTTCCAAGTGGATCAATTTTTGATGACTCAATTTTCTGTTGGACCCCACCCTATATCTAAGAAAGATGGAGACACATGGCATCTTCGCACTGCCGATGTTATTTTTGTTTAAATACCTTTCTATGGGGTTCCCCCTGAGATGCCACATGTTATTTAGGGTGTGTTGTCTACCAAGGTGCTGTTGGGAAAAATGGTGTCTCAACCTTGCATTTATGCGAGGTTACTATTTATAGTAAGTTTTTATTTGAGCACGAAATGGTGCGAAACTCTCCCTGAAGCTTCTGGTTGGCTAGATAAGCATTCCGGTAAAGTTGCGTCGCAAGGTCACAGCTAGTTTTGAAGATATTAAAGTTTTCATCTTGGAGGGGTGCAATAAAATATTTAAACTTAATTTTGGGGACTTTAGAGGCTCCGAAACGCCCTAAAAAGTGGCCGTAACTAGTGAAGCGGGTTACGAGGTGATAGAGCACTTCGCGAGCTTTCCGACGCTTCAAACGGTTCGTCAATCGGACACCCGGTTCTCAAGTTATGGCCTCCGGAAGTTTGTACTCCTGAAATAGGAAAAATAATTTGTATCGGATACATAAATGAGTTGTAAAAGGGAGCGACACGTGTTGATGTGTGCTTTAACATGTCATAGGGCATCTAGAAGGGAGATAAGGTCGGCTACACCTTATTGGGTGGTTTTAGCCCATGGTTTTGTAATACCGTTTGATGGTTTCTTGTATTGTATCTCCTATTTATGAGGTGTGTGAGATAGAGGTTGGGTGTAAGAGTCTTATGGCTATTGAGTTGCCTCTGAATATCTGATTAGTGGTACTCCTGCGAAGAGCTTGCTCTGCAAGTATTTTGTAATCTGTTTTTGATTGCTGAATAAAATATTGAGCTGCTTTTGGAGGGTGGGGTTTTTCTCCTGAAAGGGTTTTCCCCACGTAAATCACTGTGTTGTGGTATGAATGCTATTATATCTATTTCTATTTTCTGTAACTGTTGTAATGATCTGAAAAAGTTTTGCATTACCCTCCTCTCAAGGTTAGTGTAGGAAGTTGTTTCCGCTACTTTACTTCCTTACAAGTGGTATCAGAGCCTGATCACCTTTGGTTTCAATTGTGGGCAGTTGGGTTTTTTGAACTAATCCAGATTTGAGTGGGAGCTTGTGCAGAAGACACTTTTTGATCTTGTTGCAGGAATATTCAGATGGCGAGTTCGTCAGGGAGAATAGAGGTGGAGAAATTTAATGGAAGTAATTTTGAGATGTGGAAGCTGAAGATGGAAGATCTGCTAATAGATCGAGATCTTTGGGATGCTGTTGATGCGAATGTCCAAAGGCCCTCAGATCCTACTGCGGCAGCTCAGTATGATGTTATGGACCGAAAAGCCAAGGGTCTAATCAGACTGTGCCTGGCAGACTCTGTTCTAATCAATGTCCATGAAGAGAACTCTACAAAGAAGCTATGGACTAAGCTTGGTGAGATGTATCAAGTGAAATCTTTATTAAATCAAATTTTCTTAAGAAAGAAATTGTATTCCTTGAAGATGGAAGAGGGTGGACGAATTGCAGACCACCTAGAAGCATTCAATATGATTGTGGCTCAATTAGTATCTGTCGGTGTTAAGATGGATGAGGAGGAGAAATGTCAGATCTTGCTTTGTTCTTTGCCTGATTCGTGGGATTCTCTTGTTATGGCTATCGGTAGTACTTCTGTTGTTTTGAAATCTGAAGACGTGGTGGGTGCCCTACTCGGTGAAGAGATGCGAAGGAAGGTATCCATCAGTTCAAAGGAAGCCCTAACCGTTCGTGGAAGACCTAAGGAGAAAGGCAAGAAGAATGAGAAGCGCGGCAAGTCCAAATCCAAAGGGAGATCGAAATCTCCTGGAAAGTCCAAAGTCATTTGCTGGAATTGCGGTAAACCGGGTCACATCCGTAAGGACTGCAAAGAAGAAAAGAAGAAGAAAAAGAAAAAGTTCGATTCTGATTCTGAGTCCGACAAGGAAGATGGCGATGCATTTATTGCGGCTTTGGCGACTCATGCAGGTAATGATGCCTGGCTAATTGACTCAGGTGCATCTTTTCATATGACTTCCAATAGAGATTGGTTTTCTGAATATGAAGGATTTAATGGAGGTAAGGTGTACTTGGGTGATGATTCACATTTAGACATTGTTGGTCGAGGTAAAGTTAGAATCAAGTTTTCTGATGGTAGAATAAAAAGGATTAATGGTGTGTTGCATATCCCTGGATTAAAACGAAACCTGTTATCTGTGAGAAAGCTAATAGATGCAGGTGTGCAGGTAGTCTTTTCTGAAACAAGATGTAAGATGATTAAGGGTGCTATGGTAGTTGCTAGAGGTGTCAGGTTTGGCACTTTGTATAAGCTTGAAGCATACACTGTTGAGTGTAATAGCACTTCTGTAAAAAGTAAATCTGTGGATACCTCACTGGAAGATTTGAAGGTTTCACCTTCAGCAGATGGAAATGGTTTTTGGGTACCTAAGGGTGCACTTTCATCTGAAGCAAAGTTACCTGCAGAGAAGACTATGTTATGGCACCAGAGACTTGGCCACATTGGAGAAAAGGGTCTAAGGACCTTGAAAAATAAAAACCTTGTTGAAGGTTTGAATGATTGTAATCTTGACTTTGATTTCTGTGAGCATTGCATTTATGGAAAACAAAACCACGTTCAGTTTTACTCGAGTTCTCATAAAACTTGTGGTGTTTTGGACCTTATCCATTCTGATGTGTTTGGTCCAGTAGATGTCTCTTCGATTGGAAAATCCACATATTATGTTTCATTTATTGATGATTTTAGTAGAAGGACATGGGTATATTTTCTAAAGAGTAAATCTGAAGTTTTTAGTCGTTTTAAAGAATTTAAAGCAATGGTTGAGTTGCAGACTGGAAAGAAAATAAAATGTTTGAGAACTGATAATGGCGGTGAGTTTTGCTCTAATGATTTTGATAGATTCTGTAAAGACTGTGGAATTAACAGGCAGAAGACAACTCCGTATTCTCCACAACAGAATGGAGTTGCAGAAAGAATGAACAGGACACTGATGGAAAAGGCTAGGAGTATGTTGAGTGGTGCTGGTCTTGAACAAAAGTTTTGGGCTGAAGCTGTTGCCACTGCTTGCTACCTGATTAACAGGTCTCCTACATCAGCTCTTGTTGATAAAACGCCTATGGAAGCATGGTCAGGTCACAAGCCTTCATTGAGACATCTTAGAGTTTTTGGTTGCGAGGCATATGTACATGTGCCAAAGGAGAAGCGAACAAAGTTGGAGAACAAGGCTGTGAAATGTATCTTCATCGGGTATAGTTATGGTGTGAAAGGATACAAGCTTTGGGACCCTGTTGCACAAAAGGTAATTCACAGTAGAAGTGTTATTTTTAGAGAAATTAAGTCTCCTTTTGTTACATTGCAGCCAGAACAGACTAAAAAAGAAGATGTGATTCAACTTCCTTCTACACCTGAAAGAGTTGAATCAAGACCCCTAGATAGACAAGAATTTGAGGAGAGCTCGTCTAGCTCTGAATCTTCAGAAGAGGAGGAAGAACCTCCAACTCAGCTTGTTCGAAGGTCTACAAGACATAGACAACCACCTGAAAGGTATTCACCTGATGATTGGAGATGTATTTTTGCTCTGAATACTAGTGTGGATGAACCGAAATCTGTAGAAGAGGCATTAGGTATGAATGATGCAGAATCCTGGAAGATTGCTATGGAGGAAGAAATGGCAGCTTTGAAAAAGAATGATACATGGGATCTTGTACCATTGCCTGAAGGACGAAAACCTGTTGGTTGTAAATGGGTGTTCAAGAAAAAGATTGGTTCAGATGGAAGCATTGAAAAGTATAAAGCAAGGTTAGTTGCAAAAGGCTACTCTCAGGTTGAGGGTGTTGATTACGGTGAGATATTTTCTCCTGTTGCAAAAATGACGTCAATTAGATTTTTGCTTTCTATTGCTACTGCTTATGATTTAGAGGTTGAGCAAATGGATGTGAAAACTGCTTTCCTTCATGGTGATTTGGAGGAAGATATTTATATGACACAGCCAGAGCACTATGTGGTGAAAGACAAAAGTAATTTGGTCTGTAAATTGAAGAAATCTTTGTATGGCCTCAAACAAAGTCCTAGGATGTGGTAAGAGAAATTTGATACATATGTGTTGAGTTTGGGATTTGAATGTTCTAAATCAGATCACTGTGTTTATTATAAATCTGATGGTGATCTTTTCTTATTCATTGCATTGTATGTTGATGATATGTTATTCATTGGTAAAGGGAAAGGTATGATTTCAGAACTGAAGTTTCAGCTCGCTGCTAAATTTGAAATGAAAGATCTTGGTGCAGCAAAGCACATTCTTGGGATGGAAATTAGAAGAGATAGGGCAAACAGAAAGCTATGGCTAGGCCAGAGTAAGTATGTGAATTCAGTGTTACAGAGGTTCAACATGCAAAATTGTAGACCATTGAGTGTTCCTTTTACAGTTGGAACGAAACTATCTGTTTCAAATTGTCCTACATCCCCATTGGAGATGGAAGACATGAGCAGAGTGCCTTACCAAAGTGCGGTTGGAAGCTTGATGTATGCTATGGTCTGTACTAGACCAGACATTGCCCAAGTAGTGGGAGTACTTTCTAGATATATGTCTAATCCTGGTAGAGTTCATTGGGATGCAGTCAAAAGAGTCTTCAGATATTTGAAGGGTACTTCAGAGTATTCTTTGTGTTATCATGGTAATTCAGTTGGAGACATGACTTCCCTTGATATCCATGGTTATGTGGATTCAGATTGGGCAGGTGATATTGATAGCAGAAGATCCACCAGTGCTTATGTGTTTACTTTGTTTGGTGGTGCAATTAGTTGGATGAGTAAGCGACAGGCTGTGGTTGCTTTATCCACTACTGAAGCGGAGTATATGGCAGCTACTCATGCTTGTAAAGAGGCCATTTGGCTTAAGAGACTATGTTCGGATATTGGAATAAAACAAGGTACAGTGACAGTTTACTGTGACAGTCAGAGTGCAATTAGCCTAGCTAAGAACCCGACATTTCATGCCCGGACCAAACATATTGATATTCAGTATCATTTTGTTAGAGATATGGTCGAAGATGGTAGGGTGAAACTGGTTAAGGTGGAAACTTTGATGAATGTTGCAGATGCTTTAACTAAGGCTGTGAGCACAGAGAAGTTCAGATGGTGTTCAGAGTCTATGGGCCTTATGGCCCCTAGCAATTGATTCATTGTGTTGACATTCCCTTCCGCTCATGCAAGGTGTTCGACAAGTGGGAGATTTGTTGGGAAAAATGGTGTCTCAACCTTGCATTTATGCGAGGTTACTATTTATAGTAAGTTTTTATTTGAGCACGAAATGGTGCGAAACTCTCCCTGAAGCTTCTGGTTGGCTAGATAAGCATTCCGGTAAAGTTGCGTCGCAAGGTCATAGCTAGTTTTGAAGATATTAAAGTTTTCATCTTGGAGGGGTGCAATAAAATATTTAAACTTAATTTTGGGGACTTTAGAGGCTCCAAAATGCCCTAAAAAGTGTCCGTAACTGGCGAAGCGGGTTATGAGGTGATATAACACTTCGCGAGCTTTCCGACGCTTCAAACGGTTCGTCAATCGGACACCCGGTTCTCAAGTTATGGCCTCCGGAAGTTTGTACTCCTGAAATAGGAAAAATAATTTGTATTGGATACATAAATGAGCTGTAAAAGGGAGCGACACGTGTTGATGTGTGCTTTAACATGTCATAGGGCATCTAGAAGGGAGATAAGGTCGGCTACACCTTATTGGGTGGTTTTAGCCCATGGTTTTGTAATACCGTTTGATGGTTTCTTGTATTGTATCTCCTATTTATGAGGTGTGTGAGATAGAGGTTGGGTGTAAGAGTCTTATGGCTATTGAGTTGCCTTTGAATCTCTGATTAGTGGTACTCCTACGAAGAGCTTGCTCTGCAAGTATTTTGTAATCTGTTTTTGATTGCTGAATAAAATATTGAGCTGCTTTTGGAGGGTGGGGTTTTTCTCCCGAAAGGGTTTTCCCCACGTAAATCACTGTGTTGTGGTATGAATGCTATTATATCTATTTCTATTTTCTGTAACTGTTGTAATGATCTGAAAAAGTTTTGCATTACCCTCCTCTCAAGGTTAGTGTAGGAAGTTGTTTCCGCTACTTTACTTCCTTACAGGTGCAGTTAGCACAAACTATTTTTTGTTCAGGCAAGTGTGAAGATCATCACGGCTAAATGGGAGTGACGACCTCGGAGGTCATTTTGCGGGGTGTGTTCTTGCGGGATGCCATGGCAGTGTTTTTCTATTTCAAAGGTGGTTGTGCATGGTTGGTGGATGTTTGAGCTATTAGCAGAGTTGGGGGCTCTATTTATTCTTTGTTTTTCCCTGTTTTGGGGGTTCAAAACTTTGAAAGAACAATTAAGCTTTCTTAAATAGAATTTTAGCCTTTTAGTTGTTGTTTTTTCCTAAGGAAAGGTTAATTAAATTGTGCCTGTGGCCTTTGTGATGCCTCTTTTCAGTATGCTTTGATGGTTTTCTATGCTTTTCCTTGTAATTCTGATGACTTTAGAAATACATATCTAAGACTTTGTCAATTAAACTATGTTTGTACTTGTTATCTGGTAGATGCGTGATTGATATTCCTTTATGTTGCAAAGGGATCTTAATTGTGTCTTAATTGTGGTTTTGTTTAGATATGTAGATTGTTGAATGGGATTTAAAACCATATGTCTTTGGGTTATATATGTTGATAATTCTTTTACAAAATGCTCTGGCGTATCACCTCAGTAGTTTAGATCATTTTTCTTTAAGTTTCTTCTTTCCCTTTTCCCAAAACTATTACTAAGAGTCGGCTTCTTAAATCCGGAGGTCATTCAATGAGTCTCGTGTAATAGGTTCCCAACCACTGAATTTCCCATAAGGTTGTATGCTTTCAAAGTAAAAATTAGAGTCAATAGATACCTAGTTGGTCATGTAGCTTGTGAAAAATTAATAAATTCTACTTCAGCGCCCCTGTAATTGTCATACCCAAGTAGGTTTCATTACTTACATGTCAAGGCAATAAAATAAAGCAAAAAAAACAAAAAACACTATGCCAATATCCTTCTAAATGCAAAATAAGTAGTGAAATATAACTAAATATCATGTGCAACAAAAGCTTGAATATGGGAACATGCAAATAACTCCATCAGGGCTATGGATGTCTGCTGGCAATGAAACAATATTTGAGAGATTACAGTACATAATCTCGTCAGAGCCCTAAAATCTTAATGGCAGCAAGGCTCTATCCAGGATGCTTTTGAAGCTAGAATAACTCATGTAGCTAGCCACATAAGATTTCGAGGGTCTTTGATGGTCATAAGAGTCAGAATGAATTCTCATGCACACACATTGGAAAAAGAAGATCAAAGTTTCAAGAATTGATGAAGAAGTTTTCCGCACCTCCATTCATAAATCTTGGCTACACAGTGTGTTAGATCGGATGGTCTATAGTCTTTTGAGAAAAAAATGAACTCCTATCTCTGAAACATTTCAAACCTTCAATTCAATCAGTACATTTCAAAATGAAGGACACACACATTCATCCTTATTTGAATAGGTACTACATCTTGATATCGCATACTACATTAGCATAATTTGCATTTGAAAAATTAATTGTCTCCACCGCATTTTTCAAATCATCATGTCATCATAGATTTGCATAGTTGGGGGCATAACTGAAGAAACTCTAAAAATCAGATAAAGTCATGAAAAAAATTAAAAAAACATTCAGATAAAGTCATAAAAAATAAAAAACATTCAAATAAAGTCATGAAAAAATTAAAAGACATTCAAATAAAGTCCTGAAATTTTTTTAAAAAATTCAGATAAAGTCTTGAAAAAAAAATCAGAACATTCAAATAAAGTCCTGACACAATCAATTCAAAAATATTCAAATATCAATCCACAAAATACAAAAACATTGAAAAAATTAATTAAAAACTTGCAATAAATTGTCTCGCAAGAATAAAACACCCTAGCAGATATCCAAGAAACACTTTGCACGAAGTTAAATAAAGGATACAACTATCTTGTCAAAATGCCAGCAATCAAGTTGATCAACTGTCTAATCTATCGAATCACTATCAAACTATCAATGTGATCAAACATCTTGTTTTAAACAGAATCGGTACACTCGAAACCAGATAGGTTAGTCTTAAACGAGGTCCAAAACCTCTGAAACCAAACATTATCAAAATCACATCAAACATATCAAAGCAAAGACACAGTCAGTCGAACTGATGATTTTGTCTATTTTGGTTGACTGTTTTTATCAAATTGGCCAAGATCATTGATTTTAGCTACTCAAGGATGTCCAAAAAGTGACTAAAGGAGTCGTGATGGGCATGATCCTTTTTCATTTTTTGTTGTTTGTGGTTTGAACCAATAAAGTTCTGGGGAAATTTCTCTAGTGGGTGTCTTTGATAGGAGCGTTCAGCTTGTGAATTCCACACATACCTTGGCCCCTAGCGTAATTCCCAGAATGAAGGGTTCATTCCTTGTCTGCTACTTGTTTGTTTCTTGGAATGAGATATCTATACATCTTGGTTCTCATACCCTGGTGTAATAAGCTCCATTGTTACATAATAAGGCTCAATGATGATAATGTATTGCACTACGAATAAAGCAATTATGAACCAAATAAAGTAATTGTGAACCAAATAAAGCAAATGCGAACCAAATAAAGCAAATGTGAACCAAATAAGGAAAACGCGAAATAAAATTTGCAAATGTGAATTATTGTCAAATGAGAATCAACAATAGCAATTGCATGGAAAAATAGCAAGTGCGAATTATTATTGCAAATGTGACAATCGATAATCAATTGCGAATTGGATAAATTTGACCCATCCATAAATGATGAAAAATATTGGAAAAACACACAAAAATGAGCAAAATTATTGAAAAATCACCATGTCGCCAGTGTCGGGAGGTCTCTGATACAATCGCACTCGCTTGGAAAAATGCAACCTCGCTCTATGATCCGCCATCTCGCTCCAAGGACATCGAAAGCACTATAATCTCCAGGAATTCTTACAAAGCAAATGAGTGTAAATTAGCTAAAATCAATACCAATTTTCAATTTATAGCTGAAAATTAGGGTTTTTGCCATCCTAATGATCGTGGACCCCTCCAACTTCAACGCAGTCGTAGCCATACCAAATGAGATCGAAACCTTACTAAAGTTCACATTATCACTTTCTAGCACATTTTCGAAAAAATGTTCTTCATTCCACAAATTTTTGACCACTTTTTCTGAGGGGGCATATTTATACCCTAAATGTCATTGGGACATACTAGGGCAGAATTTTTTTTTGTTTTCTTTGAAACTATGTCATTTTGACATTGTGTCAAAGAGGGGAAAATGTAGACACTTAAAAATGTCTCATTAATTCTCCACTAAGTATTCATCTATTTAATTAAGTAATTCTTTAATTATTTGATTAAGATAATTATTTCTTCTAATCACCACGTCCAACATCGCTAACTATCAAATTTCTATCATTCATCATTCTAATTAATTCAGCCTATCTCAATTATTAATTAAATATTAATTATTTAATTAATTGCGACATTTTCCTTGGTTAAATAATCTTTCTTATCTAATTAATTCAATTCCTATGATTAACTAATTTCATTTAAATTAATTAATTAATTAAATTCTTCCAAATCCCCAAATACTAATTCCAATTAGTTTCTTCCAATTTTATTTCACATTAATTCCCCAAATTCAAATTTCACTTAATTCCAATTAATTTTATTCCTTCTGAATTCACATTTCACCAAATCTGAATTTCAATTAATTTCATGTGCATTTCAACATTCGAAAGTCCAAATTCAAATCCAAATTGAAAATGAAAATCAAACTCAATTTCAAAATCATACAACACATGTTGAAATCAAAACTAATTGATCAAATCAATTATCTAATCAGTTAATTCATCAATCCCCCTTTTTAACTTGCAATCACCTTTTTTGACTGATCAATTAATCCACTTATCTCTCCAATCAATTCAATCATCTAATTCATCAACTCAATCAACTAGTTAGTCTATTCAGTCTACTAGTTAATCAATTAAATTGACTCCTCAATCAACCATGTTAGTAGATCAATCAAAATCAGTTAACAGATCAATCAAAATCAGTTGTCTACCAATCAACACTTGAGTTCTATTTCTCACCTCCTTTGTGTTGAAAATCTATAAATTCAACCTCTTTTCTCAATTCAATCTAGAATCATAGTCTTCAAAGTTATTTTCCATCTTATGTAGGAAATCATTACAATACCTAAGAGCCACCTACATCAACAATAATGGAGAAGAACAATGGAAGCTTCATCACATCAATGGAGGGAGTTTAAGTTAGATTTAATTTCATTATGCAATTGATTGGATGTTATTTTATTGTAATTTAGGAGTAATTTGATTAGATTAGAGTTGGTCACTCGCTCTGATAATCTAATTATGTTATTTATGCTTAATTTACCCCTAGATAAAATTAGCATTGATGTTTACACTTTGAACTGGGTTCTTATGAAGAAAGGTAATGATAAAACACCCTATGAGATTTGGTATGGTAAGACTCTTAAATGTCAATTATTTTAAAGTTTTTGGCAGCAGATGATTTTACTGATAAATTTGATGCTAAGTGTGATGAAGGAATATTTCTTGGTTATTCTACCAAGGTAAAAGTTTTCAAGTGTAACAACAAAAGGACAAAGAAAATTGTGGAGAATGTGAATATTAAGGGTTGATGAATTCTCTAATAAACTTGATGAGACCAATAGATTTGAGCCTACTGATGATAAAGAAAAACTTATATTTATTGAATCGGAAGTGCAGAAAGATGATGAGTAGAACCGTGCAAAAATAGGTACTCAACCGATAGACGATTAAGAAGATGATGAACATGAAGAAGAAGTCATTGCACCAGAACCAATAATTCCTAGATATGTAAGGCTAAATCATTCAGAAGACCAGATTGTAGGTGACAAGAATGCTGGCGTACAAACTAGAAGAAGAATCAAAGAAAATTTGTGTTTGATTTCAACTTTAGAACCGAAGATAGTAAGAGAAGATTTTAAAGATGAAAACTGGATAAATGCAATGAATGAAGAACTTGATCAGATTGAGAAAAATAATACATGGTCTCTTGTTCCTAGACTGGAAGACAAAAATGTAATTGGCATAAAGGGGGTATTCAGAAACAAACTTAATGAAGATGGTAAAGTTGTTAGAAACAAGGTGAGGTTGGTTTGCAAAGGCCATGCACAAGAAGAAGGAGAAGAATATGGTGAAACCTTTGCACGTATTGCAAAACTTGAAGGTGTTAGAATGTTACTTGCCTTTGTAGCTTTTAAAGGTTTTAAGGTATATCAAATGGACGTTAAATCAACTTTCCTAAATGATATTCTTGAAGAAGTGTATATAGAACAACTCGAAGGGTTTGCATTGAGTGAAGATGATAATATGGTATGCAAACTACACAAGGCACTATATTGATTGAAGCAAGCTCTAGAGAATGGTTCAAAAGATTACATGCACATCTCATTAAGATAAGATTCTGGATAACCAATGAGGACAGTAACATCTATTTGAAAACTGAAGGAGACAAGATGTTGATAGAAGAATTTTTTGTTGATGACATAATATTTGGTGGAGATAATGATTTGTGTATGGTTTTTTTTTATTATATGAAGAAAGAGTTTGAAATGTCTCTTATTGCTGAGATAAAATTCTTTATTGGTTTCTAGGTCCAACAACTTGAAAATGGAATTTTTATCTGTCAAACTAAGTTTGTGAAAGAAGTTTTGAAGATTTTTCGGATTGAAGATTGTAAACTGGTTGGTACTCGTATGGTGACTGGTTGTAAATTGTCAAAGCAAGATGGTTCACCCTCTGTAGATGAGGAAGAATATAGGTCTATGATCTGAAAACTTCATTATGTTGTTCACAATAGACCAAATATTGCACATGTTGTTGGTTTAGTTGCAAGGTTTCAAAATAGTCCTAAGGAGACACACATGATAGCAGTAAAGAGGATATTCAGATATCTGAAAGGAACAGTTGATTATGGATTGTGGTATCCCTATAATAGTAATTTTTCTTTGAAAGTTTTCACAGATGCAGACTAGGATGGAAATGTTGATGACCAGAAAAGCACTACCGATGGAGCTTTCTTTTTAGGTGGTAGACTAGTGTCATGGACAAGTAAGAAACAATTATGTATTTCACAATCTATATCTGGAGCAGAATATGTGCCAGGAATGATGAATTGTACACAGGCTATTTGGATGAGACATGTTTTGGAAGGTTTCAAGGAAGATATGACTGAACCGATGATTATTTATTGTGATAACACTAGTGTTATTAATATTTCTAAGAACACTATGTTACATGCAAGGACTAAGAACATTGAGTTAAAGTATAACTTTCTGAGAGAAAGAATACAAGAGAAGAAAGTAAGAGTGGAGTATGTGTCTAGAAAAGAAAAGTTAGCAGATATATTCACTAAACCTTTGCCAAAGACAACCTTTGAGTACCTTAGAGGTAAATTAGGGGTTGTACCCCTGGATAAGATCATCTAAGATGTTGGTGATGCATCAATCTAGTGGATTCATTGAATATTTTTCACTATGGATTGATGAGAAGTGGGCTACTCCTTAGGGGGAGCAGCTAAGATGAGATAAATAGAGGTGACAACAGTAGTAGCAGTAGAGATGAAGACAGAATATGCATTTGCACCTTTAGCATTGTTGTCAAAGGGGGAGAAGAAACTTAACAGACATGGAGAGAAGGAATATAACTGGCAGAAGAAATACAATGAAGGAGAAGAGAAAGTGAAGATCAGATCAGTTCAGCATGATGAGTTTTGATGATAATTCTTTTAGTGTTGCCATCAATGCCAAAGGGGGAGAATGTTGGCACGACTGATGATGATTATGAAGTACCTATACAAGGACTATTGGTGATGATATAGTTGTTATGATGAGGAGAATGATGGCATGGTGATGAATGATTGGTATAGTTAAGATGTTGATTGGTGACTTGATGATCAGTTATTTGTGTTGTCATTGATGGAAACTATGGTAACCTTGGAAACCTTGTTCTATCTTGTTTACTAATGTTTACTTTGTCATCTGATTCATTTATGTTGACTGGTAAGCTGTGGAATGTATTTGATAGTGAAACTGTTAACCAGTAAGCTGAAACAATTAAGGAGATGTTTGTGGCAGAGATCTATGTTGATTCAGGTATTGTGGTTTGTAATAAGTGTTTGTGACATTGTAATGAGTCTATGACTAGAACCGCATCATGTTTTGATAACTGGAAGAAATGTTTGTAATTGACTGTTGTATATTCTATAAGGTTTTTGTAGGGTTTAAGAACTGGTACCTAAATCTCTTGACTAGTGATGCTTTATGGTTTGGCGGTGTATTTCATCATGTTGGTAAATTGGTGACGACATGGTTGAATCCATGTGAAGTGATAAGATGTTGTTTTTGCACATACAAGGACCGAATTTCTTGGGAATGAGAGAAGTACTTAGCAGAGTGTGATAATGGTTTAACTGCTTAGCAGATCGAGTTGTGATGATGAGTCACAATCATTCAACAGTTGTAAATGTCTTGTAAATTATCATAATGATCTGTATAATGATTTGTAAAGATTTATGATGATCTATGACCCTAATTCACAATGACCAAGTGTTTTGTAACTAACAAAGTTGTAAAGTCTATTTAGGTCAAAGTTTGTGATGGTTTATTGTGTCGGTAATTAGAGAAGTGTGTGTGTGTCGAACAAAATTGTGATGTCTGCATGAGATAAGCAAATTGGAGCTAAAAAGGACCTATACAAGAAAGCAGAGAGTTCTATTTCTAGATCATTTATCTGTTGTTCCCTAACCATTGCAGCAAACTTAAAATCCCTTAACCAGGTAGGTCCTAACAAGCCTAATTATATAAATCCCTTCACCGGGTGACTCATTAATTTGGGTTTAAATCCTTTTTCAAGGTTACTCCTAATAGAGTAAAGCTCCTAAAAGGGCTGAGGTTAATCCCTTAATTGAGGGACTCCTAATAGGGTATGAACACTTAAGTTGATACTGGTAATAATCTGATAAATATGGTTTAAGTGATTGTTTAATAAGATACCAGTACTGGTTATGAACTATTTTGTGAAGTATATGCAAATTGGTTGAATATTTCAAGTTTACTGTTATTATTCATTCACCCCCCCTCTCAGTAATAACATGATCCTCACAAATAACATCTTCTTCATTCATCCATGGGAGAAACATTACACCATTCATTTGCAAGCATGTGTGTGTTAGGTTTTTGTCATGTTACATGCCATTTCATGCAACACTTATGATTACATTCAAGATGCAAAGAAAACACCATCAACAAATTGCATCTCTACAAGGTATACATTTTAATTATTTACATTTAAGCATTTGCAATTACTTTCTTTCAAGGTTGATTCCTCAATCGAGGTTTGACTAAGGAAAACCTCGATCCACAACCCTTCTTCCCTTCTTTTCTATGTGTAAGTTGCAGGTGCATGACTATAATTGCAGATTTAGGCTTCATTTGCAGAGACGAAAAAACCCTTTTCGACTCATGGATTTTTCGAAGGACCGTGTGCAACCTGATGAATTTTCTCCAAATTTGCATGGTAGGTCTGCATCATTCTAAATACCTCAGATCCAAGGTTACAATACAACCTCGAATTGATAGCTCTTAATTTCACCCATTTTGTCTTCATTTTCTACATATTCAACAAGTCAACTCTTCTACTTGCAAAAGAGGGTAAATTACATTGCACCCTTGCAATTCACTTAGTATTCAGATCCTTATTCACTCTAGGGTTTGGATCTAGTGAATTCAACCCCTCTTTTGAATGTAATGTATCTTTGAAGTGAAAATCATCCCTGTGATTTCCTTTCTCTCTCCTAGGTGGGGAATCAATAGGGTTCAATTTCCACTTTACACAATCATTGTATGGATTTGATCCTCGGAGCTAGTTTTCCTAATAAAGTTGCACACTGGATGACACCAACAGAGAATGAAGAACTAAATAGACGAGTATAGGAGTTACCGAGGAAAGGTTTGATTAGAGAAAGTTTGAGCCCTTCTGTAGTCCCTATTGTATTAGCACCTAAGAAGGATAGAGAGTGGAGAATGTGTACTGACTCTAGGGCCATAAACTAGATCATTGTCAACTACATGTTTCCTTTGCATAGGATGGATGACCTAATGGACTATTTGAGTGGAGCCATCTATTTTACAAAGACAAATTTGAAGAGTGGATATCATCAAATTAGTATAAGAGAAGGTAGCGAGTGGAAGACTGCATTAAAGACAATTGAAGGACTATATGAGTGATTGGTGATGCCTTTTGGACTAACTAATGCACCAAGTACTTTCATGAGATTGATGAACGAGGTATTGAAGAAATTCTTTGGTAAGTTTGTGATTGTGTATTTGGATGACATTTTGATTTTTAGTAACAAAAAAGAGGAGCATTTGTTACATTTCAGACAAGTTTTGCAGAAGTTGAGAGAAGAGAAATTATTGATAAACATTAAAAAGTGTAGTTTAATGAAGGAAGAGCTAGTCTATTTTGGATTTGGGATATCTAGAGATGGATTAAAGATGGATCCTGAAAAGGAAAAGGCAATTGTTGATTGGCCTACACCGGAAAGCATTCAGGAGGTAAGATCATTTCATGGATTGGCTAGTTTCTACCAAAAGTTTATCAAAAATTTCAGTTCAATTTGTAGCCTTATGACATAAACAATGAGAGGAGATAGGAAGGATTTCAAGTGGATATTTGGAGTGAATAAGAGTTTTGATTTGTTGAAGTAGAAGGTGATAGAATATCCTGTGTTGGCTTTACGGGATTTTGATGCAAGTGTAAATGCAATTGGAGCAGTTTTGAGTCAATAAGGAAAGCATGTTGCTTATTTAAGTGAAAAGTTGAATGATGCAAGGAGAAGATATTCAGTGTATGATCAGGATTTCTATGTCTTGAAGTGGATACATTATTTGTTTTATAAGGAGTTTGTGTTTTATATAGATAAACAATAATTGTAGTATTTGAATAGTCAAGGTAAGTTGAACCAAAGACACATGAGATGGATTAAGTTCATGCAGACCTATACTTTTTTTTTAAAACATAGGAGTGGAAAGTCCAACATGATTGCTAATGATTTGAGTAGGAGAATAAATTTGTTGACTGAAATGAGAATTGAATTGTTGGGATTTGATGAGTTGAAGACCTTGTATGAGGAAGACCCTGATTTTGCTGAACCTTGGATAGCTTGTAAAGAGCCAGTTGTGATGGACCGGACCAAATAGTTGAATTATTTTATTCAAGATGAGATGTTGTTTAGAGGAAATCGGTTGTGTGTACCTCAAAGTTCTATGAGAGATAATTTGATAAAGGAAAAGCATAGTGTATAGTTAGTAGGACATTTTAGCATTAACAAGATAGTGGCTTTGGTAAGTGAAAATTACTTTTGGCCTCATATTCATAAGGATATAAGGAAATTCATTCAGAGTTGTAGGATTTATCAAGTTGCAAATGGTGGAAGTCAGAATGTGGGATTGTATAAACCTTTGATGACCTTGGGAAACATAAGCATGGATTTCATACTTGATTTGCCTAAGACATAGAGGGAATGATTCCATATGTTGTGGTAGTAGATAAATTTTCCAAGATGGCACATTTCATACCTTGTAAGAAGACAACAAATGCAGTGCATGTAGTAGACCTATTTTTCAAGGAAGTTGTAAGATTGCATGGGTTACCCAGAAGTATTGTTTCAGATGGGGATACTAATTTTGTTGGTTACTTTTGGAGAACACTTTGGAGGAAGATGAAGATCGAATAGAAGTTCAACTCTGCATTTCACCCACAGACAGATGGATAGATAGAAGTAGTAAATAAGAGTTTAGGAAATTTGTTGATATGTTTGGTTGGAGATAAACCCAGAGGTTGGGATTTAATTCTTGTGCAAGAAAAATATGCATACAACAATTCAGTCAATTGGAGTACTAGAAAAACACCATTTGAAATTGTTACTAGAATGAATCCTAAAGTTATATTAGAATTAATAGACATCAATCATGTGGATAACAAAAGCGCGGAAACAGAGGAGTTCATAGACCACATGAAGCCTTTGCATAATTAGGTGGAGCAATATTTAGAAGATATGAACCGTAAGTATAAGGAGAAGATAGATGAGAAGAGGAAACATAAGGAATTTGAAGTTGTGTTAGCAACAACCAAGAAGGAAAACTGAGAGGGGGGGGGTGTGAATCAGTTTTCATCGGATTTATAAAATCAACCACAATCTCATATATAAACAACTGTAGCAATAATAAAGATAGACATAATAGCACCAACACACATGACAACAAGATTTTGACATGGAAAACCCGATTAAGGGAAAAACCATAGTGATAACCTACCCATAATAAGATTAAACTCTGTAGTAGTATGTGTAAATATTATAATGGGGAGTGCACCTTCATTCAGGCACACTGCCTAGAGCTCACTGCTCAAAATAAGATGACCTAGAAGGATACAACCCTCAGGAAAGACAATCAATGCACATAAAGCTCAAAAGATAAAGCAGTTTTTCACATGACTCTCTCCCCCTTTTACAGCAATGCCAAAGACAGAATACAAATTATTCTCTCTCTCTCTCCCAAAACTCATCTTCTAAGAAGGAAAATCTCCCCCTTAGGATAGACCCACAACTAAAAATCTAAACCACACATTGACTACTCTAACTAAGTAGCAAGACTAACTCATCAACCCAGACAAAAAAAGATAAGGCACTTAAATCCACCGAATTGATGCAATTCTGTGCATCTAGTTTATATTAGAAGGGGTAGAGACCCCTAACTTGTCTCTCAAACAACAAAATGTATCTGCAAGCAAAGGCTTAGTGAAAATATCTACAATTTGATCCTTTGTAGATACATATTCCAATCTAATGTCTTCATCACTGACTTTCTCCCTCAAGAAATAATACTTTCTAGACACATGCTTTGTTTTACAATGCAACGCTAGATTCTTTGAAATAGTGATAGCACTTGAATTGTCACAATATATAATAGTAGGCTCATCATAAATTACTCTGATATCCTTCAACATCTGCTTCATCCAGAGTACTTGAGTATAGTTACCAGCAGCAACAATGTATTCAGCTCCAACAGTAGACAAATATACAACATCTTGTTTCTTACTGGACCATGAAATTAATTTATTTCCCAAAAAGAATTCTCCACTGATAGTGCTCTTTTGATCATCAACATCATCAGCCCAATCAACATCACTATAACAACACAACAATAAATCGTCATTCTTCGGATACCATAGGCCATAGTCAACAATTCCCTTCAAGTATCTGAAAATCCTCTTCACAGCAGTGACATGAGTTTCTTTAGGATCTTCTTGAAATCTAGCACAAAGGAAAACAACATGCATAATGTCTAGTCTAGTCTGAGTTAAGTACAACAATCCACCAAGAATAGATCTATACAAAGTCTGATTAGCTTTCTGAGATTCATCATTTTTAAAAACTTCCATCGAGTCACCATAGGAGTTCCAATAGGCTTAGAGTCAACTAATCCAAACTTCTTCAATAGTTCTTTCACATACATAGATTGAGAAATGAAAATACCTTTATCGATCTAAGTAATCTGTAGTCCTAAAAATAATTTCATTTCACCTATCATAGACATCTCAAATTACTTTTGCATATCATTAGCAAACTTCATACTCAAATCATCATCACCGCTAGAAATGATATCATCAAAAAAGACTTCAACAATCAAAATGTTATCTTTCTCAACTTTGAAATATAAATTACTATCAGCAGTACCTTGACAGAATCCCAACTTCAACAAATACTTATCCAATCTAGCATACTAGGCTCTAGTGGCTTTCTTTAGTCCATATAGAGATTTCTTCAATTTGTATACCATATCTCCTTCATCAAATAGGAAAAATCCATCTGGTTTCTCAATGTAAACTTCCTCTTCCAAATCACCATTCAAAAAGGCTAACTTGACATCCATCTGATATACCTCAAGATTCTTATAAGCAACATATGTTACAAGTGTGGTTGTCGTTGCACCAAAAGATCGACCTATCAATGCCCGATTCAACCACTAGACTTATAGAATCCACAGGAGGCTATTAAACCATGTCGTGAATCTACGCAAGGGACGTTGGCCCACTGCCAACAATCCCCCTCCCAACGTCACTCACCACAGTCTACGTGATTTGAACCTGTGACCAAGCTCTGATACTACTTGTTACAAGTGTGGTTTCCGTTACACCAAAAGATTGACCTATCAATTCCTGATACAACCACTAAACTTATATAATCCACAGGAGGCTATTAAACCATGTCGCAAATCTACACAAGGGATGTTGGCCCATTGCCAACATCATATGCAAGCAACAACCCAACAAGTTCAATTCTAGATACATGAGAAAAAGTGTCTTCATCGCCAATACCTTCCATCTGAGAACATCCTTTACATACCAATCTTGCTTTGTTTCTGACAACTTCATCGGCTTCATTCAGTTTATTCCAGAACACCCATTTAGTACCAATCGCATTCTTCTCTTTAGTCCTCAAAACAAGCTCCCAAGTGTTATTATTTTCAATTAGATTCAGCTCTTCATCCATTACTTTTAACCAATTTTCATCCTTACATGCTTCTGCAACATCCTTATGCTCAATCTCTGAAATCACACATATCTCTTCAGTAGCAATCCTTCTCCTAGTCATTACACCTTTATTCTTATCACCATTCATCTGATTTTATAAATGATTCAATCTAACATACCTTGGTGTCTTCTAATTGTTCTAATTTTAAGGTTCTTACATTTGATCACTAGCAGTAGAAATATCTGGATTACCCATCTCCATCGGATCAGCCTGATTCAAGATCTCTATTTGCATAGGCTTAGGAATATCTTCATCATCAAAATCATAATTGTATGCTCTAATATGTTTTCCAAAACACTCATCCACCTTCACATTTGCACTTTCAACCATCTTCTTCAATCTCTTATTGTAGCATCAATAGGCCTTTCTCTTAGTATAATATCCCAAGAAGATTCCTTCATCACATCTTGCATCAAACTTTCTTATATCCTCGTCTCTCTTGATATAACACTTACTTCCAAAAAATTTGAAATATCTAACTGTAGGAACAAGACCAAACCATAGCTCATAAGGAGTCTTAACATAATCACTTTTAATATGAACCTGATTGAATGTGTAAACAACAGTGTTAATAGCTTCTCTCCAAAAGATCTATGCAACATTTCCTTCAATCAACATAGTCCTTGCAGCATCTAAGATAGTTATGTTTTTCCTTTCAACAACTCCATTCTATTGAGGGGTTCTAGGAGTAAATAATTGTCTTCTAATTCCATTCCTCTCATAGAATGTATTAAACTCTCTCAATGTAAATTCTCCTCCTCTATGAAATCTCAGCCATTTCAACTTCAATCTTATCTTAGTCTCCACTTTGGCTTTGAATATCTTGATTTTTTCTAACGCTTTTGATTTCTTTCTTAGAAAGGTTACCCACATCATCCTTGAATAATCATCAATCAACAACATAAAATATCTCTCTCCTTGCATGCTTCTCACTCTAGTAGGACCACATAAGTCAGTATGAACCAGATCTAGCAATCCATTAGATGAATATAGCTTACTCTTGAATGAAGATTTTGTTTGCTTTCCCATTTGACATTCCTTACATATTGGATTAGCAAGCTTCACAATATAAGGTAAATCTCTAACAACTTGAGTAGAACATATCTTTACCATGTAGTCAAAATTAACATGACACTTTCTTCTATTCCATAACCAACTTTCATCAATCTGAGCAATCAAACAACTTTTCTCACTAGTATTCAAGTGAAAAATATTACCTTTAGTTTTAGTACTTGATGCAATATCTATACTAGAGGCATTTAGGATCTTACATTTACCATTATTGAATGGAAAATCATATCCCTAGTCAACCATCTTTCCAACACTCAAAATATTATGCTTCAAACCTTCAACATACAAGACATCATCAGTATTATGCTTACCATTGAAAGATATAGAGCCTCCACCATGAATCACACAATCTTTGTCATCTCCATATCTCACTATTCCACCATCATACTTTCCATACTAACAAATTTGATTGTATCACCTATCATATGATGTGAACAATCATTGTCAATCACCCATTCATCTTTCTCTTTAATATTAGTAGCTAAATCTTTCTCCTCAACAATGCAACTTGTAGGATTCATTGATACTAGATCATCTTCCTTGATTGCAATAAATACAAATTCGTCTTCTGAATTCCCATTCTCTGATTCCTCATCTATTACACCTTCATCAGTAGCATAATAGCATCTCTTCTGATTGTTGTACTTCTGGTAGGGCTTATAGGGCTTATCATACTTATCATTCTTCTCATATCTATCATTCTTATCAGATCTATCATGCCTTTCAAATTTATCATGCTTATCATACCTACACATCCTCTCAGGACACCTAGAAGCAAAATGTCCTATCTTATTACAAGAGAAACATTTCAAAGGTAACTTTCCATCATACTTACTGACTCCTTAAAGTAATCTCTGAGCAATAAGGGCTTTAAGATTATCCAATTCTCTTTCTTTCTCTTCCATATCTTTCCTCTCTCTTTCAAATCTTGATACCCAACAAGAACTTTCTCCTGAATCATACATCTACTTCCCGGATATAGAGGCTTTAAATGTAGTTTCAGATTTAACATGTGATTCTCCAAATTCACTCAACTCAAATGCAGTAAGCTTCCTGATAGGGAGGACTCTAGATTACTTGAGTCAGCTTGACTCACTCACAAGCCTTTTTCCTAGCCTAACCCGGGAATAATCCTCTCTATTTTACTATTCCACTCTAGGTCCTCACTACCGAGGGTTGTTACTCTACTCTTTGTGAATTCACTTTCGTAAATCCACCAACTCACTATTCCACTCAATCTAACCAGACTCCTTGCAGGGTTTACTCCACCATTAATTATACCTACAACTGCTCCTAACTTGTTTTCTCCTCATGTTTGGATCTTCTCTCCCTTTGATCCAATCTTCCCCTAGTATGAGGCTAACAGCCTAGACTCTGGTCTACCCTGCAAGTGATTCCTCTTGGTCACTGATACCTATTCGGGCTATCATCAAGCTTGGCTAGGGACAATCTGTTGAAACGACCGATACCATTCCCTAGTCTTCTAAAAATAGAACTCTATAGTACATGGCTGGCTCTTCTTGACAACCTCCAATGGTCATGTGGATCCCACGATGGAGAATCAAGAAAAAGCCATATTATAACTACTTGTCACCAACAAAAAACAAGAATAGAAAGACAACTTTATCTATAGAGCTGAGCTTGACACGACTTCAAAATTGGAAGTCACAAAACACAAAAAAGTCATATCTACTCTATCACACTTGCATTTAAATATTTAAGCCATTATTTACAGTTTACAAACACAAATTGAACTCTGAGAAAAGAAACTAGAAAATGATCTTCACATTGCTATTCAAAAGAAGTTTGTTCCCGTGGAATCAACACATCCGACAATCCCAATCTAACCTCCTTCTAACCTCTTTACAAATGCCCATTGGGTCTTTTATAGCCTCCTAGACATGTCATGAATCTTCCCTAACACATGAGATTCAACATGACACAATTTGGTTTCTGACTGTAACTGACTTTGTATTTCCTATGGGTCATCAAGGTAGCATCAAAATACTTGCTCTGATGACCGATGATAATTTACAACTTGTGCACCTTCTTATCGAGTTATCGGCGTAGTGTCAAAACACTCCCGTTGATATCTGATGGTGCACTCCCAACAACATGTTGTTCCATCGAGTTATTGGGGTATCTCTAAACATGTTGTACCGATAGCCAATGATGCGCTCCACACACTATGCCTTCCCATCAGGTCATCGGGTTAGCATCAAACATCTCTTGCCGATACCCAATGGCTCCACTTTGAACTCACTCCACTCGCTCCAATCCACTGGCAACTTCCTCAGGTTATCGAGGTAGGTAGAAAACACTCCCTCCAATATCCAATGGCTCCAATCCAATCTTAGGCATGCTCATCGGGGCAGTGGGATAGGATGAAACTAGTTGCTCCAATAGCCGATGGTTGCGCTCCACATACTAGTGGTGTCAACGGGGTAAGTCTCCCTGAAAACATGCACTTTCAAAAAGAAGACAAAAAGCACTCCAAGCTCCAAACAAACAACCTAATGGACTCGAACTAGTCCTTATGCCAAAATTACCAAAATTGAAAAGGGTATTTTCTCACCCTTAGGTGCTCCTGCACCATATTCCCCACACAAAAAAAATCATGCCCCCCCTGGGGGTGGTATGGCGACATCAATGCCCAGTCTTTTGAAATTATATTCTGCAACCCAAGTGGCTTCGACTTCAGGTAAATTTTGCCACTTGACGAAGTGTTCCATGTACATGCCATGCCTTGTTTTCTTCTTCACCCTGGAATCCAAAATCTGTTCCGCCTGTGGTTCAGAAACAGGTGGTACTGGAATAGCACTGAGAGTAGTCTCCCCTTCTGGATTTGATCCATCTGTCACTACTACGGGACCTTTAAACTGAAACAAGTCTTTGACATTAAACATAGGGGATAGTGCCAAATTTTTGGGTAAGTCCACCTTATAGGCATTTGAGCCATATTTAGCCAGAATTTTGCAAGGACCTATTCTCCTCATCTGAAGCTTACTAGGGACTCCCTTCTACAATCTTGCCTTGTTCATATGTACCATAACAATGTCTCCAACTGCAAATTGAATGTCCTTTCTCCCCTCATCTTCTTTAGCCGTAATCCTCTACGTAGCATCGTTCAATGTTTTCTGCACTTGTTCATGCACCTCTTTCATAGACTGAGTGAAATCCTCTACATGTCCACTTCTTCCTTCCAGGCTCCCTAAATCTCTAAGTCCACAAACACCGCACGGGTGGAGTCCATAAACAATCTCAAAAGGACTCTTGCATGTAGTTCTGTTGACACTGTCATTATAGGCAAATTCTACCTGTGGTAGCACTTGATCCCACATCTATCCATACTCCTTTGTCAGACACCTCAAAAGATTACCCAATACTTGGTTAATGACCTCAATTTGACCATGTGTCTATGGATGATAAGCAAAACCAAAAGAAAGGTTAGTAGTTCCCAGTCTTGTCCACAGATTTTTCCAAAAGCATCTCATAAACTTCACATCCCTGTCTGAAAATATACTGAGAGGCAGCCCAATAATTCTTACCACTTCTTTCAAAAATAAATGTGCAATGTAACTAGCATCATGTGTAGTCTTGCATGGAACAAAATGACTCATTTTGCTAAACCGGTCAACAATGACAAAAATAATATCCAGGCCAGTCTTGGTTTTTGGCAAACCCACAATAAAATCCATGTTGATGCACTCCCACGGTCTTTTGTGAATTGGTAAAGGTTGGTATAGTCCAACATTTGAACTAGTACCCTTGGCTCTCTGACACACAAAACGCTGCTCAACATACTTCCTAATATCTTTATGCATTTTCGGCCAATAATAAAATCTTTGCACCAACTCAAGCGTTTTATTCAGACCAAAATGTCCGCTAGGACTTCCATTATGTTTTTCCTGTATGAGATTTTCCCTCATAGATCCCCTTGGCACATATAACTGGCCTCCCTTAAACAAAAGACCACTCTGCAATGTGTAATATGCATACTAGATATTGAAATGATTATTAAACTCACTGCATACCCTATATACCTCAGAGAAGTCTTCATCTTCCCTGTAAAGCTCCTTGAAACTCTCCACACCTATGCTTTGCAAAGTCACTTCTTGGACAGTCAGAAGTTTTCTACTTAAGGCATCTTCTACCTTGTTCAGTTGTCCTTTTTTGTGCTTGATAGTGAAAGTGTATGCCTGCAGGTATTCTATCCATTTGATGTGTCTATTGCTCAACTTTTCTTGAGAATTGATAAAACTCAAGGCTTGGTTATCTATAAACCCTAAAAATTCTTTGGGCAAAAGATAATGCCTCCACTTCCTAAGAGCTTGCACTAAGGAATAAAATTCTAAGTTATAGGATGAGTATCTCTTCTTGGCATCATTCAATTTCTCACTAAAGAATGCTACTGGTCTTCCCTCTTGGTTTAAAACTGCTCCTACTACTATATGACTAGCATCACATTCTAGGGTAAACAACTTATCAAAACTTGGTAAAACTAGGATGGGTTGGGTAGCTATCCTCTTTTTAAGTAACTCAAACACTTGGTAGGCTTCTTTAGTCCACCTAAACTTAGTTTTCAACCCACCCTTTATTGTATCAAGAATAGGAGCACAAATTTCACTAAAACGTCGAATGAACTTCCTATAAAATTGAGCAAGTCCATGAAAACCTCTTACCTCAGTAGCAATTTTCGGTGTAGGCCAACTCTATATTGCTTCCACCTTGCTAGGATCCATTTCCAAAGTACCTTCGGATACTACAAAACCTAGATAAATGAGTTCTTGTTTCATGAATTCACATTTTTCAAGGTTGATTGCCAACTGTTCCTCATGTAGTTTCCTTAATACAATCTGCAAGTGTTCAAGATGTTCTTCCTTTGTTTTGTTGAATATGAGGATATCATCAAGGTATACCACTACAAATATACCTAAGTAGTCCTTCAACACCTCATTCATCAACCTTAAGAAGGTACTAGGAGTGTTAGTAAGCCCAAACAACATAACTAACCACTCATATAACCCCTATGTAGTCTTAAAAGTTGTTTTCCATTCATCCCCTTCTTTAATCTGGATCTGGTGATAACCACTCTTTAAATCCAGCTTAGTAAAATACTTTTCTTCTCCAAGACAATCCATTAAATCCTCAATTCTAGGGATAGCAAATCTATATCTTATGGTGATTCTATTTATTGCCCAAGAATCAATACATAATCTCCATTTACGTCCTTTCTTGGTTGCTAACACCACTGGTACAACACATGGGCTTATACTTTTTCTGATTAGACGTTGGTCAAGCAACTCTTGTACTTATCTTTCCACTTCTTTATTTTGTTCAGGAGTCATCTTATATGCAGCCTTATTAGGCAGTGATGATCTAGGTATAAAGTCTATCTATTGACTTACTTCTCTGGGAGGAGGTAGTCTTGCAGGTGCTCCATGACTCACAATGTCCTTAAACTATTCTAAAAACCACTGAACCTCTATAGGTAAAACTTCTTGTTTAGTCTTCTCTGCTTGACTAGGTTTCACTAAGAGAGCATAATGTTCTCCATCTCCTTTCTTGAGATCTCCCAAAAATTATTTTCCTCTAGTCAACAACACATTAGGACCACTAGTCTTCGTTCCTTCATCCTCTACCAAAGATTTAATCCTATATGTCACCCCTTCCTTTGTGAATGCATAAGAGTTATTTTCACCATCGTGGATAGCTTTTCTGTCAAATTGCCATAGTCTGCCTAGCAACAAATGATAGGCGTCCATGGGTAGAACATCACATAAAATTTTGTCAAAATATTTCCCAATTGCAAATTCAACCCATACTTGTTCATTTACTAACACATGTTGTCCTTTATTCAACCATGTGACCTTGTAAGGGTGACTATGTGGCATGCTACTCAACCCAAGTTTACTTATTGCTTCTTCAGAGATGATATTGTATGTTGATCCTGAGTCAATGATCACCTTATAGACCTTACCAAGTATCTTGCACTTTACTTTGAAAAGAGACCTTTGTTTAGGTTCTTCCTTAACCGGTTCCCTGATTAGTACCCTTCTAACCATCAGATTCTCACCATTCTCTGAGTCAATATTTACTTTGGGAGACTTCACACTACGAGAATCCTCTTGCACATAATTGATTCTTTTCTCTGAATGTGAAGGGGTTGCCTTCTCTGGACATCTATATGCAAGATGACCAAAATTACTACAATGGTAACACTTCATGTTTGCAAAGTATGAACCTCCGCCAGAACTTCCAGATCTACCTCTATTATGGTTGTTATGACCTCTTCCTCTACCATAGTTTCCTCTTCCATTGGATTCATTAGTCTGCTCAGTCAATTTTGACTCTCCTTGTGATCTTATTTCACATCCTCTGCCACTATAGCTTCCTCTATAACCTTTTGAATCTCGGCCTCTACCTCTACCTCTACTGGTGCCTTCATGTTTCTTCTTATTATTTCCTTCTACTTTCAGGGCCAACTGATAACATTTGTGAATGGTAGTTGGACTCAACAAACTTATTTCCTCTTGTATGTTCCATTTTAGACTGTTAAGATATCTTGCTACTCTGATGGTTTCATCCTCCATCACTTTTGACCATAGACACAACTTCTAGAACTCTTCAGTGTAGGTACTTACATCTAACTCCTTCTACCTTAGGTTTTGTCTTTTCCTGTGCAACTGCACGTCATAATCCTCAGGAAGATAAGTCTCTTTGATTTTGGTTACCATCCCTTTCCAAGTAGAGATGGGGATCTTTCCTTCTCTCTCTCTCTCTCTCTCTCTCTCTCTCTCTCTCTCTCTCTCTCTCTCTCTCTCTCTCTCTCTCTCTCTCTCTCATTTTGTATAAACTTCCACCAAGTAATGGCAACACCTCTCATTCTTGACTTAGCCACTTTAACCTTTTGGGCCTCAGCCACACCTTCACACTCAAAATGATTTTCCATACCCTCTATCCATTCCATTACCAATTCTTCTTCCATCTTGCCACTAAATAGTGGTACTCCTTCCAAAGTATTTCCACTCATTGCCTTCAAAGCCTTCAAGAATGGTTCTTGATCAACAATAGGGTTTGGTGTAGGGACTTCATCTTCTATTGCCAATATTTTACCCTTCTCATCTATCTTCCCAGTCACTTCTATTGTTTTGGCTTCCATTACACCCAATTTTTGCTCCATATGCTCCAACCTTTCCTTGAGAAATCGGTTTTCCTCTTCTTGGTCTTTGACCTTCTTATCCAATTCTACATTGGTGACCATCTTTACTCCTTCTTCTAATACTAGATCAGTCTTGCACTCTTCACCCCAAGTCTTTAACTTTCTCTGATACCAATCTGATAGGGAGGACCCTAGATTGCTTGACTCATCTTGACTCACTCCAAGGCCTTTTTCCTAGCCTAACTCGAGAATACTCCTCTCTATTCCCTTATTCCACTCTAGGTCCTCACTACCGAGGGTTGTTACTCTACTCTTTGTGAATTCACTTTCGTAAATCCACCAACTCACTATTCCACTCAATCTAACCAGACACCTTGTAGGGTTTACTCCACCATTAATTATACCTACAACTTCTCCTAAGTTGTTTTCTCCTCATGTTTGGATCTTCTCTCCCTTTGATCCAATCTTCCCCTGGTCTGAGGCTAATAGCCTAGACTTCGTTCTACCCTATAAGTGATTCCTCTTGGTCACTGATACCTAATCGGGCTATCATCAAGCTCACCTAGGGCCATTTTGTTGAAACGGATGATGCCATTCCCTGGTCTGCTACAAATAGAACTCTATTATACATGGCTGGCTCTTCTTGACAACCTCCAATGGTTGTGTGGATCCCACGATGGAGAATCAAGACAGAGCCATGTTATAACTACTTGTCACCAATAGAAAAAAAGAACAGAAAGACAACTTTATCTACAGAGCCAAGCTTGGCACGACTTCAAAATTAGAACTCACAAAACATAGAAAAGTCACGTCTACTCTATCACACTGGAATTTAAAGATTTAAGCCATTATTTACAGTTTACAAACACAAATTGAACTCTGAGAAAAGAAACTAGAAAATGATCTTCACATTACTATTCAAAAGAAGTTTGTTCCCGTGGAATCAACACATCTAACAATCCCAATCCAACCTCCTTCTAACCTCTTTACAAAATGTCCATTGGGTCTTTTATAGCCTCCTAGACATGTCATGAATCTTCCCTAACAAAAGAGATTCAACACGCCACAATTCGGTTTCTGACTATAACTGACTTTGTATTTCCATCGGGTCATCGGGATAGCATCAACACAGTTGCTCTGATGACCGATGACAATTTATAACTTGTGTACCTTCTTATCAGGTTATCGGCATAGCATCAAAACACTCCGCCAATATCCGATGGCGCGATCCCAACAACATGTTGTTCCATTGGGTTATCGGGTAGCTCTAAACATGTTATACTGATAGTCGATGATGCACTACACACACTTTGCCTTCCCATCGGGTCATTAGGTTAGCATCAAACATCTCTTGTCAATACCCAATGGCTCCACTTTGAACTCACTCTACTCGCTCCAATCAACTGGCAACTTCCTCAAGTTATCGGGGTAGGTAGAAAACACTCCCTCCGATATCCGATGGCTCCACTCTGATCTTACGCATACTCATCGAGGTATCACGATAGGGTGAAACCAATTTTTCCCAATAGCCGATGGTTGCACTCCACATGCTGGCAGTGTCAATGGGGTAAGTCTCGCTGAAAACATGCACTTTCAAAAAGAAGACAAAAAGCACTCCAAGCTCCAAACAGACAACCTAATGGACTCAAACTAGTCCTTATGCCAAAATTGCTAAAATTGAAAAGGGTATTTGCTCACCCTTAGGTTCTCCTACACCACTTCCCAACCAATATGTCTCTAGTCATTGTAGTCACACTCTAGATCTCATCAATAGAATCTACCTTATGTTTGTATGGAGGTAATGATCTTAGCACCTAAGCAAAAATATCATCTTCTTCAAGGGTTCCATCTGCACATCTGATATTCATGACAAGATTATAGGGCTTCACAATCCTAGGTATGTGTCTAACTGCCTTAGTGGAACAGATCTTTACAATGCAATCAAAATTCACATGACAACCTCTTATGCCATAGCTAGCTCTCACCAATCTATGCAATCAAACATGTCTTCTCATCGGAGTTAAAATGAAAGATGTTACCTTTAGTCTAAGTATAGGTTGCAATCTCCAATCCAAATCTGTTGAAAATTTTTTATTTTCCATCCTTGAACTGTAATTGAAATTCCTTATCCACCAGTTGTCCTACACTCAAAACATCATGCCTCAAACCTTCAACATAATAGACATTACCAATATTAAGCTTACCATCCAATGATATAATTCCTCTTTCCTTGATCATGCATGCTTTGTCATCTCCAAATCTAACCAGATTGCCATCAAATTCTTGCAAAGATAGAAACTTCCTTTTATCTCCAGTCATATGATGTGAACATCCACTGTCTATCACCCATTAATCCTTGTCTTCAACTTTAACAGCAAGAGCCTTCTCTTCAAGTACCATATCATCTTCCCTGGTAGCCAAGAATACCCATTCCTTTCCATTGTCGGATCCACTAGTAGAATCTTGTGTCATTTCACCATCAGAATCAGTCACACCCTCCTCATCTACATAGTAGCATGATTTGTCTTTATTTCTCCTATACTTATTCGTGTTTTGATAATCATGGTTAGGCCTAAAATATCTTCTATCTCTTTCTTCAAATCTTGAATTCCTTTCAAGACACCTAGATGCAAAATGACCTGTCTTATTACATGCAAAACATTTAAAAGATGATTTTACTGCATACTTACTTCCTGTCGGACCTTTAGGTACTCTTGTATCAAATAGGGCTTCAATTTGCTCAAACTCTCATCTTCTTTCTTCATTTCCTCTAGTTCCTTAGCATATAAGGGTTTCCAATCACTCTTGTTGGTAGATGATGTAGATGCATGAAAAGCAAATTCAGAGTTTGCAACTCTAGAAGGTCCAAATTCCTCAAGCTCAAAAGCAGATAACTTTCCAACTAAACTATCCTTGTTAACAGAGGTTTTTTCCATTGTTCTCAACTCATTAATTGCAGTAGCCTTCATCTTATAAGCCAATGGAAAATCTCTCAGTACCTTAGAAACTATTTCACGTTCGCTTAAATATCCATCACAACACTAAATTCCCATGAAAATTTCATTGGCTCTTTCCATAAAACCAGTAATCCTTTCATCTTCTTCCATCTTCAGGTTCTCATATCTTACTCAGTAACCATCAAGTTTAGCAATTTTAAAAGTAGGGTCACCTTCATTCAAAGTCTCCAATTTATCCCCTATATCCTTTGAAGTTGATTTGTCAGTTAGTCCCCATTATTTGTTGATCAGAAAGTGCACATAAAAGGTCTTCTCTAGCTCTACAACCATTCTCAATGTCCTTATCCAAGCTTGTCGGAGGAGGATTTCCAAATGCCGGATTATGAGGTGTATATCCTTTCTCAATGATCTCCTAAATCTCTTTCCCAAGACATGTGAGATGAGTCTCCATCTGAATCTTCCATACCATGTAATTTGTTCCGTCAAGCCTAGGAATTTCTCTTCGGAAAATAATTGCAAATGAACTTGGTGAACTTGAACTATTAGATTCAATAGGATTTTCCTCAAGCGGTTAAGTTTCTGCAAAGAGGACCAAGCTTTGATACCAATTGTTAGACAACTTAGATAACCGGTGGACAATTGAGAGGGAGGGATGAATCAGTTGTTACCAGATTATAGAACTTTAAGCATTATAACCTTATTATCGGAATACATAAACCAAATACCTAAATAGCAGATATAGCAATTAAGCACAAATATAATCCATAAAACATTTACAAACCATCCACAAAAGATAACACCAAGACTTGTACGTGGAAAACCCGATAAAGGGAAAAACCACGATGGGAAGCCTACCCACGATCAGATAATACTTTTGCAGTAAGTATGTGATTACAAAAAGAGGAGCCTGCACATGCAAGAAGGCCAATAGCCTAGAGCGCACTGCTCATCACAAAAGGAGCCTTACTCACTACAAAAGAAATCCAGACTACAATCCAAAAAGAAGAATGAACTGCAAGAATAGCATCTCCTATGCCTGAGTACAGTTCCGATTAAGCTCAGTACTGGAGGTCTTAAACCTCTTTCACCAACCCAATTCGATCACCTATGATCTACCAAAAACTTTGCATATGATTACAGTATTATCCGCACATAGATAATCATATAATCCCACAACCCATGATCTACAAAGAGATTTTACATCATATATATACCAACCTGGGACCTAAACAATTAGGTCGGCCACCTAAAAGATAATAGAATAAATTCATAACATAAACCCACAATCCAATGATCATCCAAGTCATCCTGGGACCAAAACAACATAAACCATTCAATAAATCCAACTGGTAACGCATCAGGATCATCCACCAACACATTACATAAACCAGTCCACAACCTAGAAGAATAAGACCGGACCCAAAATAGGTTGCCATAAACCAAATCCAACACCACTGATCAACAAGAACATGAGAAAGATAACCAACAAAATCTTGTGAGCCATCTAGAAGATATACCAACACCCCTTATCAAGTGCATCAAAAGATCTTCAACAAATCTCTATTGGTAAAGCCCTTACCGGTGACCAAAAGGCTTACTAGAGTAAATGATATAATTTGAGTCATCATATCCCAAACCAACTGATCGTGATACGCATTTGGATAGTATGATTGACAGATCCAAAATTCCAAAAATCAAAGCATATCGAAGCATACCAGATCAATATCATAATCCAACCACTCTATTGAGACCTATTAGAAACTAGTAAACAACCAAAATAGCTAGTGTTGACATCAATGACAAAACATCAATGCAACACATAATTAATTCCTCCAAGTTACCAACAATCTCCCCCTTTGGCATTGATGGTAACACTAGATGTAAAAAACGTCCAAGTGCCAAGAAATGTCAAACAAGTCTCCCCCAAAGGAAGATAGCCAACAATCTCCGCAAGATGATATGGCATTGAAGTTTTGATCCAAAAGACCAAGCTTCCCCTGTGAATTATATCTTTGTTAAGCTCTGATCTCTCCCCTTTGATTGATGTTACAGTTAAGCTCAGTTTTTCACATGTATATCTCTCCCCCTTTGACATCAATGTCAGAAATCTGACATAAACATCAAAGATAAATCATAAATCCTTCAACCACACAGCGTACTACTCCCCCTGAGTAGTAGCACCACCACATCAATCCGAAATAAATAATTGCTCTGTAAATGCATATCGGACTGATTCCAAGCAACATCACTCAGGTCTCTACCAGAGGGGTAGAAACCCCTAATCTGTCTCTGAAGTACTCAAATTATTCTTTAGGCAAAAGTTTAGTGAAAATGTCTGCAATCTTCTCTTTAGTGTTCACATAAACCAGTCTAACTTCATTTGCTTCCACCCTCTCCTTCAAAAAGTTGTATTTGATAGATATGTGCTTTGTCTTAGAATGAAATATTGGATTCATTGATATGTCAATAGCAGTAGAGTTATCACAGTGAATAGCTACCAATTCATTACAGTCCACCCTTATATCCTTGAACATTTTCTTCATCCATAGGACTTGTGTACAGTTAGTAGCAGCAACAACATACTCAGCTTCAATAGTAGATAAAGAAGTACACGACTACTTCTTGTTGATCCATGAAACAAGTTTCTTTCCAAGAAGGAAAGCTCCACCGGATGTGCTCTTTTGGTCATCAACATCTCCAGCCCAATCTGCATCTGTATATGCACATAGTGTAAAACTATCATCTTTAGGATACCACAAACCATATTCAATTGTTCCTTGCAAATACCTGAAAATACTTTTCACCGCACTCTCATGATTCTCTCTAGGATCACTCTAATATCTTGATACAATACAAACTTCATTCATTATATCTAGACTAGTCTGAGTCAAATATAATAAACCTCCAATCATAGACTTGTACCTTGTAGGATTTATCTGACCTGATGCATCTTTCTTTGTCAATTTCTCACTTGTAACCAAAGGGGTACCTGCCGGTTTATTTTCCATACCAAATTCCTTTAGCAATTGTCTAGCATATTTAGTTTGACAGATGAAGATACCATTATCAGTCTGAGTAATCTGCAAACCTAAGAATAATTTCATTTCCTCAATCATAGACATCTCAAATTCATTCTTCATATTGTTAGATAATTCCATACACAACTTATCTTCACCTCCAAAAAAAATATCCTCAACAAATACTTCAACAATCAATATCTCATCATCAGTGATCTTATAATATAAATTATTGTCAACATTACCTTTAGTGAAACCAAGCTTCAAAAGATATTTATCCAACCTTGCATACCAAGCTCTGGGGGCTTGTTTAATTCCATATAAATCTTTCCTTAACCTGCAAACCATATTTTTATCATCTGAAAGTGAAAATCCATCAGGTTTCTCAATATAAACTTCCTCATCAAGATCTCCATTCAGAAATGCACACTTAACATCCATCTGATAAACCTTGTAGTTCTTATGTGCAGCATAGGCAAGAAATAATCTCACGGCTTCAATCCTAGCTACCGGAGAAAAAGTTTGATCATAATCAATTCCTTCCTTCTGAGAATATCCTTTACAAACCAATCTAGCCTTATTCCTCACAACTTGTCCATGTTCATTCAATTTATTCCTAAAAACCCATTTAGTTCCAATAACATTCTTATTTTTAGGTCGGGGAACTAAATTCCATGTATTATTCTTTTCTATTTGATCTAATTCCTCTTCCATAGCTTTCTTCCAACATTCATCTTTACATGCTTCAATTACTGATGCTGGTTCAACTTGAGAAATTAAACATACCTCATCAGCTGCCAACCTTCTTCTTGTCATAACTCCTTTGTTCTTGTCTCCAATGATCTAATCTTTTGAATGATTCAATCTTACATACTTAGGAGTCTTTTGATTTTATGTTCCTCTGCTCTAATCTTCAGTTACTGTTGAATTTTTTAATACTGTTAGAGTAACTGGTTCAACATTCTATTCCAGTGTAGGTGCTACCAGTTTAAATATAATCATTTCCACTACCAGTTCTCTCTCATAAGTTTTGATTTGACCTTTGTACCACTCATCCACCTTGACATTAGTGCTCTCCACAATTCTACAACATTTTGTTATAACATCTATATGCTTTGCTTTCATTATAATAACCAAGAAATATTCCTTCATCACATTTAGGAACAAACTTTCCTATGGAATCATCTCTTTTGATATAGCATTTACTACCAAAGATTTTGAAATACTTGACTGTAGGTGTATGACCAAACTATAACTGATAAGGTGTCTTACCGGTGTCTCCTTTGATATGAACTATGTTGAATGTGTATACCGTCGTTCTCACAATTTCTCTCCAATAGATATGAGGTTGGTTAGCTTCTATCATCATGGTTCTAGCCGCATCCAAGATAGTGTTTTTCTTCCTTTCCACAACTCCATTCTGCTGAGGTGTCTAGGGTGCAAACAAATGTCTCCTTATCCCATGCTTCTCACAATAGTTGTTAAATTCATCGGATGTGAATTATCCACCCTAATTTGACCTTCAACATTTAATATTCAATCTGGTCTCTGTCTCAACTTTAGCTTTAAAGATTTCAAACTTTTCAAATGCTTTAGATTTCTCCCTTAGAAATGTAACCCACATCATTCTAGAATAGTCATCAATGATTAGCATAAAATATCTCTCACCCATAAAACTTTTTATTCTAGCAGGACCACACAAATCAGTATGAATAAGATCAAGAACATCATTAGATTTGTCATGTATACTCTTAAAAGAATTTCTGACTTGCTTTCCCATTTGACATTCCTTACATATCGGATTATAGGGCTTCACAATCTTAGGTATGTCTCCAACTACCTTAGTGGAACTGATCTTTACAATGCAATTAAAATTTACATGACACGACCTTTTATGCAATAGCCAACTCTCATCAATATGTGCAATCAAACATGTCTTATCACCAGAGTTCAAATGAAATATGTTACCTTTAGTCTAAGTATCAGTTGCAATCTCCAATCCAGATCTGTTGATAATTTTTCATTTTCCATCCTTGAACTGTAATTGAAATCCCTTATCCAACAACTGTCCTACACTCAAAATATTATGTCTCAAACCTTCAACATAATAGACATTATCAGTATTATGCTTATCATCCAATGATATAGTTCCTCTTCCCTTGATCATGCATGATTTTTCATCTCCAAATCTAACCAGACTGCCATCAAATAATTGCAAAGATAGAAACTTCCTTTTATCTCCAGTCATGTGATGTGAACACCCACTGTCTATCAACCATTCATCCTTGTCTTCAAATTTAGCAGCAAGGACCTTCTCTTTAGGTAGCAAATCATCTTCATTGATAACCAAGAATACCCATTCCTTTCCACTGTTAGATTGACTAGTTTAATCTTGTGTCGGTTCATCATCAGAATCAGTCACACCTTCCTCATCTGCATAGTAGCATGATATGTATTTTTTTCTCCTCTACTTATGTGTGTTCTGATAATCATGGTTAGGCCTAAAATATCTTATCTCTCTTTCTTTAAATCTTGAATTCCTTTCAGGACATCTAGTTGCAAAATAACCTATCTTATTACATGCAAAACATTTAAAAGGTGATTTTCTTTCATACTTACTTCATGTCGGACCTTTAGGTACTCTTCTAGCAAATAGGGTTTCAAATTGCTCAAACTCTTCATCTTATTTCTTCATATCCTCTAGTTCCTTATCATATAAGGGTTTCCAATCACTCTTGTCAGTAGATGATGTAGATGCATGAAAAGAAGATTCAAATTTTGCAACTCCAGAAGGTCCAAATTCCTCAATCTCAAAAGCAGATAACTTTCCAACCAAAGTATCCCTGTTAACAGAGGTGTTTGCCATTGTTCTAAATTCATTAATTGCATTAGCCTTCATCTTATAAGTTGGTACCAAATCTATCAGTAGTTTAAAAACTATTTTGTCTTCGCTCAGAGATCCACCAGAACATTGAGTTCCCATGACAATTTCATTGACTCTTTCCATAAAACCAGTAATCATTTCATCTTCTTCCATTTTATGGTTCTCATATCTTACCCGATAACCATAAATTTTAACAATTTTAATAGTAGTTTCACCTTCATTCAGAATCTCCAATTTATCCCATATAGCCTTTGCAGTTGATTTGTCCGTTAGTCTCATTATTTGTTGATTAGAAAGTGTACATAAAAGGTCTTCTCTAGCTCTACAATCATTCTCAATGTCCTTTCCAAGCTTGTCAGAGGATGATTTCCAGATGCCAGATTATGAGGTGTATATCCTTTCTCAGTGATCTCCCAAATCTCTTTCCCAAGACATCTCAGATGAGTCTCTATCTGAATCTCCCATACCCTGTAATTTGTTTCATCAATCTTAGGAATTTCTCTCCAGAAAATAGCTGCAGATGAAATTGATGAACTTGTACTATTAGATAGCATAGGATCTTCTTCAAGTAGTTAAGCTTCTTCAGAGAGGACCAGGCTCTGATACCAATTGTTAGACAGCTCAGATAACCAGTGGACAACTAACAGGGGGGGATGAATTAGTTGTCAGTAGATTATAGAACTTTAAGTATTAAAACCTTATTACCTGAATACATAAACCAAATACCATAATAGTAGATATAGCAGCTAAGCACAAATATAATCCACAAAACATTTACCAACCATCCACAAAAGATAACATTAAGACTTGTATGTAGAAAACCCGGTAAAGGGAAAAACCACGGTGGGAAGCCTACCCACAATCAGATAATACTTCTCCAGTAAGTATGTGATTACAAAAAGAGGGGCCTACACATGCAGGAAGGCCAATATCCTAGAGCACACTGCTCATCACAAAAGGAGCCTCACTGACTACAAAAGAGATCTAGACTACAATCTAGAAAGAAGAATGAACTGCAAGAATAGAATCTCCTATGCCTGAGTACAGTTACGGTTAAGCTCAGTACTGGAGGTCTTAAACCTCTTTCACCAACCCAATTTGATCACCTATGATCAACCAAAACCTCTGCATATGATTACAACATTATTCACACACAGATAATCACATAATCCCATAACCCATTATCTACAAATAGATCTTACATCATATATATACCAATCCGAGACCTAAACAATTAGGTCGGCCGCCTAAAAGATAATACAATAAATTCATTACATAAACCCGCAATCCAATGATCATCCAAGTTGTCCTGGGACCAAAACAACATAAACCATTCAATAAATCCAACCAGTAACGCATTGGGATCATCCACCAACATGTTACATAAATCGGTCCATAACCTAGCAGAATAAGACCGCACCCAAAATAGGTCACCATAAACGAAATCCAACACCACCGATCAATAGAAATACAAACAAGATAACCAATAGCATCCTGCGAGCTATCGAGAAGCCACACCAACACCACTTATCAAATGCATCAAAAGATCTTCAACAAAGCTCTACTAGTAAAACCCTTACCGGTGACCAAAAGGCTTACTAGAGAAAATGATAGAATCTAAGTCAACAAATCCCAAACCAACTGATCGTGATATGCATATGAATAGAATGATTCACATATCCAAATTAATTCCACAAATCAAATCATACCAGAGCATACCATATCAATGTCATAATCCAACTACTCTACTGGGACCTACCGAAAACCGATAAACAACCAAAAGAGATAGTGTTGGCATCAATGACAAAACATCAATGCAACAAATAATCAATTCCTCCAAGTTACCAAGAAAAGGTTGATATTTTTTCATCTTCTGCCATCTTCAATGCTTCATACTTCCCTTTCAAGCTCTACAACTTAACAACTTTAACTTGCATATCTCCTTAATACAAAGTCTATAGCTTCTTCCAAATCTCATATGGAGTCTGCAACCCCATCACATTAGTCATATCTGAATCAATCGAGGGACTCAACAATTCTTCTTTTTCTCTTATGTTATGTTCAGTATCCTTGATTTCAATAGCAGTAACCGGTCCATTTTGAGGAACATTGTCGACATTCTTTGTAATCTTCCAATACTCATCTCCAAGGCATTTCAAGTGAATTTCCATCTAGTCCTTCCAAATAGTATAATTGCTTCTATTAAATCTAGGACTCTCCTTCTTGAACACATAATTTTCCATTCTGGATCTCCTCAAGTGGTCAAGCTTCTTTCGGAGGATATACCTCTGCTACCAATTATTAGCAGCAACTAAGAAGGAAAACTAGGGGGGGGGGGGGGGTGAATCAATTTTCACTGGATTTAGAAAATTAAGCACAATATCAAATCTAAACAACATTAGTAAGAATAAGGATAAACATAATAGCACCAACACACATGACACCAATATTTTGACATGGAAAACTCGGTTAAGGGAAAAACCATGGTGGGAACCTACCCACAATAAGATGATACTCTACAATAGTATATGTAAATATTATAATGGGGAAATCACATGCATTTAGGAACATTTCCTAGAGCTCACTGCTCAAAATAAGATGACCCATAAGGCTACAACCCTCAGGATAGGCTCACTACCTTACAAGAAGATTTGGATTACAATCGGGATTACATGAACTGCAAATACAACATCTCCTTATTCCTGATGACGGTTCTATTTAAGCACATATGTCTTCCCTGCAACAATCTCTTCTCAATACACCACACCAAAGGATAAATTCACATAAGCACCACATACACCACTCTCTGATAATGCAAGCATCACACCCATACCCAAATTACATGACTATACCACCTATTTATACAAATCATCAACCTTGACTACAAGGTTGGCTAAACCCTCAATTCTCAATTATAAAATTACATCACACAATACATATGTGAACCAGTAGACCAATATAATGATATACATGACATAACATGGACCTAAACCAAATCTCCAAACACACATCACCATATCAGCAAAATCACCAAGAAAGTGCACAAGAATCAATGTCTACTACCAAGACAAATAGGACACAATCAGGAAACACTAACAAGCACATTAGAACCATCTGCAATAGTTGCAACAACACTACTTATGCAAATATTCATCGATCAACACGCTAGCTCGCCAGAATACTCAACATAAGTAATTTGGACTAGAAAGATAACTTGCAAAGCACCAAATCACAAACCATATAAACTGAAGATACACATGAACATCCAAAACATTCTCCCAAGTCCATAGCCAATGATATGATCATACCGGAGCTCACTGGATCAAATACCAAACTCTTCCAACCACTACATAGAAAGACTAAACTATAAACCAGATCAAATAATATGATCAAAAATCTCCTAGATCACTGAAACCAATAAGGAATAAAGTATTCCAACATCCCAAATAGATAAACCATCCATATCATCTCAATGCAATCACTGGAACACCAAACATCTCTTCTGCAACACCGGAATACCAAACAGCTCTTTTACAACACCAAAATATGTTGACATCAATGACAACAACATATCTTAGTAGCAACAATATACAACAAGTTGAATATGGGGTAATGGTGTATCTGAGAAAGGGAATATTTCTAGTTGGAACATACAATAAGTTGAAGATGAGAAAATTTGGACCTTGTAAGCTCTCGAGGAGGTTTGATTCAGGTAATGCATATGAAGTTGAGTTACCTGATACCTTGGGTATATCACCTATATTCAACATTATGGATCTATATCAGTATAATGAGGCTGACTTCAGTGATGACAGTGGACCATCTTTAGAGAGGCAGTTTCTTGAGAAGAAATGAGATGAGATTGAGGTGATTTTAGATAGCAGAGTTGGTAAGAGAATGTGAAGAAGACAATATAGAGATCGTCATGGTTTTCATCTAGCCCCATAAAAGTGTTGGCAATCCACACTCACCCAATTTAGTAGTGTTATCATTGATGGCAACACACATCATTTTGGGTTAGACGCTTAACCAATATTCATTGTTTGGCCACCAACATTCAAGTCATCTAGCATACAAAGGAACAGGCAACCGATAGACAAGGGAAACCGGAAAACTAGAAACCTATTTATGAAGCTGACATAGGAGATTAATCTGGCAGATTTACACAACAGCAATCAACAGCATCGGTCATGAAGTTTAATGCATTTATTTTTGTCTAGGCTGAAATGTGAATACATTGTAATATCATTGTAAGCTGACATAAGGCATTTATGTTTGTGATTGGGAAGGGTATTTAAGTCAGCCTAGTTAGATTATTTTGAATATGTAAGGAATATATAGTGATGTGATAGTAAGCGAGCAATGTTGATCGAATGAATGCAAATGTAATAGTCTATAGTCAATCTTGGTTAATGGTTTAGAGGTTTGGAAAGCAAAGTAAGTTACCGGTAAGGGAGGACACAGTGAAACCGGTATAGACAGTGCTTGAACCGGAACTCATCCAGCATAGTAGATGCATTCTCTAAGTTCAGAATTTTATTTATAACTCCATTTTGGTGTTTGTAGTCAGTGAGGCTCCTTTTGTGATGAGCAGTGCACTCTAGTCTGTTGGCCTTCCTTCATGTGTAGGCCCCTATTGTAATATTTATTCATTTGGACAATGGATAGATATTGTGGGTTACCATTCCCACTGTGGTTTTTTCCTCTTTGAGGTTTTCCATGTATAAATCTTTGTGTTATGGTGTTTACTCTTGTGATTGCATTGTTATTACTTGTTATTAATCTCTTTTATGCATATCGGTTAATAACTGGATTTGTTAATAAGGATAAAAATATAGAAACTGACATAACACTGATTCACCCCCCTCTCAGTGTTCTTGGATTCCAACAATTGGTATCAGAGCCTGGTGCCTTGGAATAAGTTTAACAGCTTGAGGAAGATCACGAATCTGAGATCCATGGAGATGAGTATGGAGAAACAACTTGAAGTAGCACTTGAGGACTATGATGCTAAAAGGATGAAGAACTTGAAGTTGCAAGATGAGTTGAACTTTGCAAAGGAATTTATTCTTATCCTATAGGAGAGGTTGTCATCTATCCAAGATAGAAGGAAATACCCTTTTCAAAATTAGGATGATGAAGAGAAGAATGCCCTTAAAGAACAATGTCAGAGGTTGAGTCAGGAGAATAGTGTCTTGAAGAATGAAATGCAAGCCCTAACTATGAGGATGTCTAAGGAGATTGAAGAATGGAAGAAGAATGAAGAAAATCTTGGCAAATCTCTAAAAAACAAATTTGAAGAATGCATTAGGTTGGTGCATGAGAATGATATGTTGAGAACTGAATTGGTGCAATCCCAGAACAATGAGAAAGAGTTGGAAATATTAATAATAGTTATAAGGGGAGATCTAGATACTGCTAATGAATAAAAAGACAAGTTTAAGGCCAGTTCTGCAAATCTTGATGAGATATTGAAGGATCAAAGGTGCAAGGGAGACACTAGAGGTCTTGGATTTCAGCATGGAGAAAGCTCTAGTACTGTAAATGAAGTTGAAGCAACCAATTAGAAGGAGAATCCAACTATCAACTGGAACCAGTAATCACCAGTAAGGCAACCCAATGTACATAAATTTAATGGTAGATTCTTTGTTTGCAATAAATTTGGTCATATGGCAAGATAGTGCATAAATAGAGAAAATCAGAATAATAATTTTATTCCTGGTCAACATTCAAATTGTAAGAAGTATGGTCATAGGACAGAAGATTGTAGAATGAATGTGAAATGTCATGCATGTGGAAAGTTTGGGCATATGGCTAATCAATGCAAGTCAAGGAATGATCAAGGATAAAGCAAAGCAATTCAAAAAAATCTAAAATCAACCGGTAGAAACTCAACTGGCAGAGTAGAATGTTCCTACACTGGCAGGAAAATCATCCGGTAACTAAGGTGTTATCCTTAGGGGGAGGAAAATTAATGACAGATCTTGCATTACCGTTGGTAGCAGTCTAAAAGCTTGTTTTAGATCTTGGAGAAGTCGGTTTGAAGGTTTTCCAGTACTAAGTTTATAGATTTTGAATCCGGTATGATCTACTGGCACGCATTTATGTCAATGTGAAATTAGGGTTTTTACCAAATAAAAGGGAAATGTTGGTTCATTTTTTATCACACAGCATTCAAAGCGAAGCAGAGCCAATTCAAGGTGATTCAAGGTGATCAAAAGAATTTTCAAGCAAATTTTCATGAGCTTTCACCGGTGAAGGTTGTGAGGTATTTTATCAATTTCTGAGTTATCTTTTGTTTGCAATGACTTCTGGATCAACTTCCACCCTGGTAGGTGTGGCTACCCCTATTGTTGTTGACATCAAGGATCGTCCATGCCTCGTTATCAAACAATGCCCTCAGCTTGTGAAAGTTGATGATTCAGTCGGTGCATTTTCCAGGGTTCCAGACGGAGTTATGTATACTGAAGATGTTCGTGCATATATCCACTACACTCTGGAGGATTTAGGTTTTGTTGAAATCAAAACAATATACATGACAAATTTTCTAGACAGGAAGGGGTCAATGAAGCCAAAATTCCAAATTCTGAAGGATCGGGGTTTCACAGACATTTTGGAGATACCAAAATTTGAAGATGAAATGATATGGTATATGTTGACTCGTGTCCATGAGGAATTCATGTGGTTAGACAGGCCTTACAAAATCACCAAGGAGGCTATTTGTGCAATCACCAGTTTGCCCCAGACTGGTCAAACTCCCGGAAAGAAGAAAATATCTAGCAATGAGGTGGAGAAGTTAACCAGTGCAACTTTGGCAACTGGTCAATGAGGATAAACACTACTAGAGACAAAGTTATTCAATTTGCAAGCATGATCATCGGTGACAAGGTAACCCAATCAAACCTATTGAATTCTATTTGTAGTTCATGCATTTACTATGCTCATAAGATGGTCAAAGAAAATGATAGGTATGATCTTTGTCAATGGATGTGTGATGAGCTAATTTTAAACCTAGGAAATATTAAGGGTGAGAAGAAAGGTGTTTTCAGTATGGCAATCTTGTTGTTTTCTTGATGCTTTCGTTTTTGAATGAGTTACCGAGATCCGATAGAACACAATGGGCATTTGATATACCAGTAGGGAAACAAATAAAAAATGCTATAAGAGGTTTGGGATAGGACAAGGAGAGAGACTCCATTCTATGGGGTTATTTCAAATCATTTCAAAAAGAAATGAAGTAGAGAGAAAGAGTTCCAAAACATATAGTTGACAAACATTCAACAAAAATCTACTGTATGGTGGAGAAGGATGAAACATTGATGGAGGCAGTGCAACCACGAATGGTCCGGATCATTGAGATGGGCTATGAGGTTGATGCTAAGATCTTGGACTTATATGCCAAGACTCTCATTGATGCCCTGATAGATAAAAAGGAGAAAACCTTTGGGACAACAAAGAAGAAGGAATCTGATGTTTAGATAGGTTTCAGCAAGAAGAAAAGGGAAGGAAAAATCAAGAAGGTTGGGGAAGTTGTATAGAAGATGTCTTTTGAAATCAAGAAGATCATTGGCTTAGCAGAAGGATCTTCTTTGGTAGCAGTTCAAGCCTCACCAACAACAACAACCAGCAAGGGTTTAGTGAAGAGGAAGAAACAAAAAACTTATATTTTCCCTATTGGATCTGATTCTGATACTGATGATGAGCCCCAAAGATTCCCAAGACTTACATATGGATTCAGAGGAAGAAGCCTGAGGAAAGAAAGAAACATAAAGTAAAGGTCATCCGTCCAGCAGCCCCAAAGAAAATTTTTAAGGAGAGGAAACCGGTTAAGGTGTCTACTTCTACTCCTAGCAAGAAGAAGAAATCAGATATAGATATAACTGTCAAATCCAGTAAGAGTATTGAAGTCATTCCTCCTCTCTTAGTTGCTGAATTGATTGATAAAATAACTAAAGATGGAATTTTGAGTAATATCCAGCATTATTATGTACATATGGATGATAAGGAACAAATGGAGATTAAGGAAGCGTTGGGTGAATATTTTGTCATTAGCATACCAATGACAAAATATATAATTCATGCATAGCTATGTTGAGAAATTAATCTCTCCTCTCATCAAGGGGAGGTTCCCTTTGAAATTTCTTCTCTAATTAACAAGAAACTAAAATCTGTGGGTAAGTTTTGTGCAAATAATTCTCTTTTTTCAGAGTTTATGTATTTTGCCTCCACTTGTTACAATTCTCTATCACTTATGATACTTAAAGAAATGAAAAAATCACTCCAACAAATTACACCAAAATCTTACAATCGAGAAGCACAAAGTCTTTCTTGAATGTAAATTATACTTGAAGACTTTAAGGAATTGAGAATTTATACTAAAATCGACATTCACCATCAGATTGCTAGCTTCAAAGATCTGGAAAGATGCCTGAAAGATCAAAATTACCCTTAGACAAAAAGATAGAAAAAACAGCAGATCGGGTTTTAGAACCTAATTTGCACTTGGGTAGGTCAAGGCTGCAGGTCGAGTCTTAAAACTTGATCTACAATTGGGAAAAACCTAGGTTGTAGGTAGGGAAAAATTTCCTGACATGCACATAGGCAGACTTGTAGGTCGGGAAAAATTCCCCGACCTCCACTTAGATCGGCAGGTCAAGAAAAATTTCTCAACCTACACATAAGCACACTTGCAGGTCAGGAAAAATTTCCCGACATGCACATAGGCAGACTTGCAGGTCGGGAAAAATTCCTTGACCTGCACTTAGATCGGTAGGTCAGGAAAAATTTCCCGACCTACACATAGGCAGACTTGCAGGTTGGGAAAAATTACCTGACCTACACTTAGACCGGCAGGTCGGGAAAAGTTTCCCAACCTGCACATAAAGGCAGACCTGCAGGTTGGGAAAAATTCCCCGACCTGCACTTAGACCGGCAGGTCGGGAAAAATTTCCCGACCTACACATAAAGGCAGACATGCAAGTCGAGAAAAATTCCCTGACCTACACATAAAGGCAAACCTGCAGGTCAGGAAAAATTCCTCGACCTGCACTTAGGCAGACTTGCAGGTCAGGAAAAATTCTCCGACTTGCACTTAGACCTCCAGGTCAGGAAAAATTTCTCGACCTGCACATAAGGGGAGACCTGCAGGTCGAGTTTTAAAACTTGACCTGCACTTAGGTAGACTTGCAGGTTGACAAAAATTCTCCGACCTGCACTTAGACCTCCAGGTTGGGAAAAATTTCCCGACTTGCACATAAGGGCAGACCTGCAGGTCAGGTTTTAAAACTCGACCTGCATTACTTGGCAGACCAAAACTGCACTTTGGGTTTTAAAACCCGACGTGCGGGAAAACACAAGAAACACTGCATTTCGAGTTTTAAAACCCGAAGTGCAGACAAAAGATAAAATAAAAGATGAAGGCAAAAACATAAAAAATGACAAAAAACGAAGATGCAAACCGACACGACTTATTAGGGAAGTCGACCGACCTTGGAGGATGTAGGCTACCAAATGGACAAGTTTCATAGGGTTTGTACCACGATTAAGGTTAGCTGAAATTGGTGACAACAAGAAGCAATTTTGTTATACTTAGATATATATAAGAAGGCATTAATTGAGATTGAAAGGAAAATATCAAGAGATTTGTACAATAAACTAGATGCTAGAAGATTATTTGCGATAGAAGAGGATAAATATATAAAGATACAGGAGTTATTAACTATTTGTGGATATATCACAGATGATGAGATGCAACAGTGTTTGGAATATGGAAATAAAACAATTTTCTGGAGCAGACACCAGCATATAGTGACTCTCATGGTAGGTAGAGTAAATGAAATAGTTAAGGAGACCCACAAGGCATGGGTAAATTTTTTTGTAGATAAAACCGATTTCTTTACTCCACCGATATTCTCTCCTAAGTATGGTTTTCAAGACATATCAGTTGATGGCAAAGGAAAGGGTATATTAGGTATGGATCCGCCAGTTTTGGAAAAGAAAATAAAAGAGGATATTCCTCCGGCAAAACCACCTGTACATAATGTAGAGAAACTGGTAGATAACATTGAAACTGCTCGGGATAAGCAGGAAACACCAGAACAAAACATTATGGATATAGAGGTCATTGATGTGGATATAGAAAATAAATAGGTTGACGATATTGAACCTCCAGAAACAAATGTACATATAGAAGAGGTTGAGGTTGAGTAGGTTACTGCACCAAGTGGCGAAGCCACCGGTGCAAGTCATAAAGTTGAATCCTCTAGGAAAATTTTGGACAGTCATTCATTGTTGGCACTTGGTTCATCCGGTCAAGTTGATTTTGGACAGAAGAATAGTGAGCAACTGAGTAGTTTTGAACTCATGTTTTTTGCAGCTCAGAAGTTAAGGAAGGAAGGCTCTGAAGACAAGCAAGTCATTGAGCAGGCTATCCTAGTTTTGCAGCAGCTTGCACCGGAGTATAAGGTAGATCATATTGGAAGCCAATCCGATAAATTGAAAGGTTTGACAGAGCACATTTCCAAAGATTTTAAAAATCTTCAACAGGTATCAAACCAGCAGTTAATAGAGAGGTACAATGCAGCCAAATTGGTAACTTATAATAATATGATTGCATCTGATAAGACTAATTTGACTGAAGAATTAAAAAGGATTGATGAGGCTCTCATTTAGTGTAGTCATATATACCAGTCTTTCTCTAACATATCACATTTAATATTAGACCTAGATAGTAAAATAAAGGAGGATAAGGAGAAAATTGAACAACTACTAATCAATTTTGATGGTACTTAGTCATTGACCAACTCCATTGATGGTCAAATTTATCTTTTTGAATCTAAGATTTTAGCCCTGGAGAAGGATAAGGACAGAATCATCTGGCGGGCTAGAGAGTTGAGAGGATTGGTTAGTCCCCAATTAAATACCTTATTGCTTCATAAGAGAGAGTGTATACAACATATGGGAAAGCCCACACCGGAAGACCTAGCTGAGTTAGAAATTCATTCTTATTTGTTGAATGGGATAGTATCAATTTTGAGTACCTTGAAATCTGGTCGAGACACTTACTTGGCATATTTGAAGGGTGCTTATCCAAACATTTTCAAGCATATACAGATCCAGTAATCATAGTTTTGCTTTCATTCTTTCATTCTTTATGTGCCCCGACTTTGTCATTGATGTCAAAGGGGGAGAGGTTGATGTGAAAAATGTTAAGGGACATAAGAAGTAATGTATAGTTCAGGGCGAGAAGGGTCAGTTTTGGTCATCAGTTTTTGGGAGGAACCGGAACAACACTTCAGCGATCCATTTTTCACATGAGTGTTGCCATCAATGCCAAAGGGGGAGATTGTTGGAAATTGACACTCATCCAATTTAGTAGTGTTGTTATTGATGGCAACACACGTCATTTTGGGTTGGACGCTTAACTGGTACTCACTGGTATTCATTGTTTGGCCACCGGCATTCAAGTCATCTAGCATACAAAGGAACCAGCAACCAGAAGACAAGGGAAACCGACAAACTAGGAACCAGTTTATGAGGCCGACATAGAAGATTAATCCGACAGGTTTACATGACAGCAAGCAGCATCAATTGCAAAGTTTAATGCATTTATTTTTGTCTAGGTCGACATGTAAATATATTGTAATATCATTGTAAGCCGACATAAGGAATTTATGTTTATGATTGGGAAGGGTATTTAAGTCAGTTTGGTTAGATTATTTTGAATATGTAAGGAATATATAGTGATGTGATATTAAGTGAGCGATGTTGATCAACTGAATGCGAATGTAATAGTTTGTAGTCGGTCTTGGTTATTGGATTAGAGGTTTGGAAAGCGAAGTAAGTTACTGGTAAGGGAGGACATAGTGAACATCAGTACAGACAGTGGGGTAAAAGCATAAAACTATGTCACGTTTAGGTCAACTTATTAGCACAAGTGAATTTAAGTAATTCTAACTAAAAATTAATTTTAGTCAAACATATGGTCTATATAGATTCATTATAGCTAAGTTACATATGGGCCACAACTTTTCCAATTGGAAGTGTCTTCTAAATGTATATTTTATACCACTTAGGATCTAATTACCAAAAAAATTAAAAAAATTAAAAACCTCAATGTTTCAACAACTCCTACTCTTATAAATAATATTTTTTTTGAAATCTAAAAATACCCTTTTATAGATCTATAAGTGAATTTTCCAAAATATGTACCTTTAAATATTTTAATTAGTTTTTATATTTTATATTTTATTTTTATTGAAAGTAGTTCATCAGCACTAAAATATAAGGTTGAATATCTTGTCAAAGAAAAATATTAAAATTCATTTAAAATTTTGGTAAAAAATATGATGTGGTAGAGAAAAGAATCTATGTCAAGATAATATAATTATTTTCTAATTTGGATAAATAATTAAGAAAAAAGGTGGTGGGAATTGGAAAGAGTTATATTTCAACACACACAACTTTTCAAAATTATTAAAAAATAAATCTTTATAAAAAATAGTAAAAAATAAATCCATGCACTAAAGTTTCATGTTATCAATATACACCAAAAAAATTAAGAAAAAAGGTAAAATCTACTAAATAAAGTGTGGTGGCTTGTGTAACTTCAATTTCATCATTTTATCAACAACTAAACTATAGTGTTTACTTTATAAAAACTACATTCAAATAAAAAGTTTAATTTTTTGTTAAAATTACAAACATAAAATAGACAAAAGAATATACATTTTATTAGTTTATGTCATTTGAAAATTCAAAACATATATTTCTCTTTCTTTGGATTTAATTTAAAAAGTTGAATCAACATTGACCATTTCCTTTATAAAAGTGTGACACAGTTTTGTACTTTTACCCAGTGCTTGAATCGGAACTCATCTAGCATAGTAGATGCATTCTCTGAGTTCAGAATTTTATTTATAACTCCATTTTGGTGTTTCTAGTCAGTGTGGCTCCTTTTGTGATGAGAAGTGCGCTCTAGGTTGTTGGCCTTCCTGCATGTGCAGGGCCCTATTGTAATATTAATTCATTTGGCCAGTGGATAGATATTGTGGGTTACCAATCCCACCGTGATTTTTCCTCTTTGAGGTTTTCCACATATAAATATCTGTGTTATGGTGTTTATTCTTGTGATTGCATTGTTATTGCTTGTTGTTACTCTCTCTTATGCATATTGGTTATAAAAGTGGATTTGTTAATAAGGCTTAAAATATAGAAACTGACATAAAACTGATTCACTCCCCTCTCAGTGTTCTTGGATTCCAACACAAAGTGAGGGACTCACTTTTCAAATAACCTCGGATGTTTGATGCAGGAGAATCCTTGGTTCATTAACAATCTTGCATCAACCAAAAATATTTTCTTTTAGTTTTGTTTCTTGTTCAGTTCTGCATTTCAGCTTCTGTGTTTCACTCTAGACCCCTTCGAGTTGCTCATTCTCTAAGTGAAGATGTATTTGTCTTGTAGTCACGTTCTTGTACGTTGATCTTGGATATTAGTCATTTGGATTTTTTTCTGGCGGGATTACATTTTTGAATTGTCTAGCAGTTCTCAGTTTTTGGACCAGTTTGAACCTTAACAGATAGATGGTGTTTCCTTATCTTGTGGAGCACCTCCTTGACTTGAAAAGCCAATTGGCACTTCATACAATGTTCCCATATTCTTGGCCAACCTTCCTTTTGGTCTGTGTCTCATTTCAATTCTTTTTCAAAGGACTTTCTTCATGCCGGCCTATTTGCACATTACAATTTCCCACCTTGGGGATTGAAATCTTTCTTGGCCGACCCGGATGTGTTTCAAATGATATATATTGATGTATTAAATCCTAGATGAGGGCGATTGGATAGTTCATGATGATCAGATAGATCTATATTGAATTTGAACATCTCTTTGGTTCCGGATTGAATGTATATTCTATCATCAGGCTTATTAGCCTGCTTGAAGCCCACATGTTGTCGACCAATTGTATTAAAATTTGTGATATAATTGAGAGCCAATTTGACATTATCTTTATTCTATGTTATTATTTTTGTTGTGTTAATCTTTCTAAATGGTCTAGATAGTTCTCTTTGAGGACCCTCCTGACGTGGCTACGTCAGAAGCATAAAGTGATATCAAGTCATGATGACCTTTCAATTCATTTATTCCTTATACTATATCTTCATTTCCCAATCTCTTGATATCGAATCATGATGACCTTTCAAGTCATTTATGCCTTCTATTATATCAAGCTTACTTGTGTTTGAGAATTACAATGGCATTGAAGTTGGATTTAAGATTTTTCATTAGCCACAACTTCACCTAAGAAGCCACAATGACTTAGAGCAATAGATTAAGCATGTAAAAATATAGTAATCAAAAGTTGTTGGTATTCAAGACATAATAAGTGATTCTCTTCCAAGTCAAGTACAAATCCTGACCAAATGATAGGGCTAGAGAGGAATAACCTCATATTCAAAAACACTTCATGAATAGATATATAAGGAATGGACAAAACTTAGGACACCTAAACTAAGCAAAACAACTAACTAACTCAAATAAAACTAAAATTAAATCAAACTAAAAACTAAACTACTTAAGCAATGAAGAATCATGAGTCAAATGATTCAAGGAAAACTAATAACCTGGCTCAACAAAAGGCACTAAACCAAAGCATGCAAAAAGAAAACCTACTCTAAGCTATATACAAGACTCTTAAGACAGACACAGCTCAAAGAAGCAAAATATATACATGACTTAACCCAATTTCTCAAGATATGCAGCAGCAGCATGGCAACGGCAATGGTCAGGAGATGAGAAAACTCATCCTTGAAAATGGAAAGGTAATCTCTTGAAAGGCACCTCTCATATTCAGCCAATACTCTACTCAAAATGATCAACTAAGGCAACTCATCAAGTCCATCGTCAATCCAAATGCAAGTTGTTTTCCCATAATCCCCATAGTTAAAATCATAATAATTTCCAGAACTTGGATCAAGGAGAGATACAACCTGGTGTTGCTTGAATGGAAATTCTCACTCACCGTCCACCAGTGTGTCATTGAAAGAAAGAACATCAGTCATTTCAGGAGGTCGCCACTAGTGATGGATCATTCCACTTGCATATTTGATATGCAAAGTCTCATCAGCTGGTTCTTCTGACATCCTTAGGAATGAAAGTAGCGCAACCTTGAATTGTTCTTTACTCTCTACTTCTGTGGTGATAGTGAGTTCAACATCTAGCATAAACCAAGAAACCTTGTGATGCTCCCTAAGCATGTCTTCAAAAATGAGAGTTCCCTGATAAACCAATATTCAAAAATTTCTTCTAGTGATTTTTCAAGTGTTGACATTGATGCTATCATCGCTTCAAAGTGATCTTCGCTCTCTAACTCTATTTGTTCATCTTCAAGGATGTTCGACAGTTCTTCCTTTGGGATGGCTTGAAGCTCTTCATTTGATTATTCTTCTTGTGGCACTGATCAATTCCCATTTCCTTGTTTGTTGAATGGTGAAGCATCAAGTGATATCAATTCATGATGATCTTTCAAGTCATTTCTGCCTTCTAATATATCTTCTTTCTCAATCTCTTGGTAGGCTTCATAGGAATCTATTTTTTGCAAAAATTTGTGTCTTAGAGTTTCCGCATATTGGCCTTCACTTACTATCATATTGGTGATTTGAATGTCTTCGACTGTTTCTTCAACTTCCTTGGATTGGAGGTAGGCAAAGATATCACTCATTGTAACACATTGATCAACAAGTTGAATCATCCTATCAACTAGCCACTCTTCTTGTAATGCTTCGGGAGGTTGGAGTTGATGATGAATCACGCCATGTGCAGTAACATGTGTGTCTTGGGAAAATGTCGGCAATGACTCATCATGTGCTTCTTCTATAAGATATTTCAGTACCCCCTCAAATAACACGATGGTGTTGATATCTTTGAGCATCCCCTTGAATTGTTCATCGTAATAAGGCTCGCTTATGATACCTTGCAATTCTTCGAATGACATCTCTATGTGACTATCTTCTCCTTCAAGGTTGCTACTTGAAACTTTTTGTAATTCATTTACAATGATTTCCTTTTGTAGCATGAGCGAGTGTTCCTCAAGGAACTCCTCTTCTTTTAATAGATGTGAATCATTATCCTCCTCAACTATCAAACCGACATCCTAATCATCGTGCATCATCGCTATTGTTTCAACTGGTACACTTACATGACCTTCCTATAATTCCTCCTTTTGGGATGAAGTTGCAGCATACTCCTCCTTAGATGCAAGTCCTGTAATACATTGATCGTCATGTGAACTTTTTTCATCGTCTTTTAGTTGGCTTCCTTTACTGTCAGATGATGTAGCGATGTCTTGTCCATGTGGTCTTTTAAATTCAGTTGCAAGGTATTCACTCCAATATCTGTTCATGATACACTTTTCCTTGGACAAGTTTGGCAATCCAAACGGATACCTGACTTGATCAATATCCATTTCGCACTACGAACAAGTAAACTTGAAGTGGGGTGCGTTATAAATTCTACACCATGTTGGTAGCAACATTTTCTCTAATCATAGTTTACCTTTGATAGCAAGCTGACTCTTGATCATTGCTAAGAGTCTTGGAACAGGATCATTGCTCATTGGGACACTGAAATTGCCTTCTTTTGCTTTTGTCTTGGGAACATCCCAAAAGAAGATCTTTCCTTGTGCTATCGATTCCATTCTTGACAAGAAATTCAAGCAATACATTTCATCGTGTTCATTTGATTCATGAATTATGCATTCTCCTGGCGAGGCAAACTCAGACAAGCGGCACAGATAAAGTTGCATATTAAATCTCCACCAAAGTTTATGGATATCAACTTCTTGCTCATCTTCGTGACACTGTCGCTCCATTAAGAAATCTTTCTTTTTTGAACTTTCAATTTTTTTAATTTTTTTTGGATTTTCTTGTTTTTCATTTTTTTGAATTTTTGGAATAAGAGAGATCTTGTAAATCCAAAATGTAGCTTTGAAAGCTCAATTGGTTCCAACTACGTGAAGTGCTTCATTCTCTTGCAATTTCAATCAATAGGATATCTTTCTCTTCTTCCACTAAATTCACATGTTCAAGAGTTCGCTTTCAAGTAATCACTATCATGCCCTCCTTGTAGCACCAATTTTGTTGATGATATTTTGATGCGCTATTAAACACAGAGTAAAGTATTGAATACTCTATCCTCTCTTGATTAAATACTCTCAAATGTTGAAGATTCGCATAAGGATCACTTGAGATGACTTCAAGGTTCTTTTATGTCAAGTCTTGACTTGTTGGATAGCTTCAATGGTATTGATGTGATTTGTTGTACCTACAAGTGGACTTACATTGAATACCTTAATGCTCAAATGATGTTGGAACGTGGGATTCACTTGATTTGATTAACAAAAAGAAAAAAAGATGATGGTTGAGGAAACTAATCTAACTCTAGGAATGCAAGAGCAATGGACAATCTCTAATGAAACTCAACTAAGTCTTGCTTTGACATGTAGTGAACATCTCCACAAGACTAGTGAGAACTTCTAAGGATAGCTTTAGGATTTTCAAATCATCGCCACAAGAATAGACACCATCAAGTTGATGCATATCAATGAAGGAACGATAATTGAAGTTAAGCTTCGTTGAATGATTCCAGTTAACTATGCAAGGCAAGTCTACAATCAGCAAACTAGTAGTAGTATGGACATACGAATTTCACCATTGATCACACATAGTTCTTCTATTCATCTAAACAACATAAAATTAAAATTGAGACGTAGAGACCATGCAAATTGTTGAATTAACATATAGAATTCACCATATCTTCAATGAAATTTACATGTCTTTTGCAACAATGTCTTGGCAACAACCTTTTCCTTCTCCTAATCTACTCTACTCAAATTTATTGATCAACGATCTTTTCACTATTCACTATTTTCTAACGATTCCCCTTACAAATGAAGAAGTGAGGCCTTATATAGTGCTCTCATTACAATTTAGTGGCTCGGATTGATTTCAGATCAATGGCCAAGATTACAAGATAGAAACCCTATTGCAAAGAATTTAATGCTTGACCAATGATACAATTACATTTGATGGAACACATGTCCTTCTTAAAAAATTCAACCAATAGGTGACGAGGGTAGGTACTTCGAACTTTTTGCCCATGTAGCAATTATCTCCCTTTGATGGATGAGTTAGGTTCATTGAATCTAGACACCTTCTCATGAAATAATGTGATTGAAAGTAATGATGATTGGGCACCACTTCAACTCGCTCTTTGTAACTCATCACAAGTTGCAATTGAATGTGACATATCTCTTGATACTCAAAATTATCAAGCTCTATATGATGATGACTTTTCTCAAGTTGATTTTCTAACTTTGATTAGCTCTTCTGAAACTATCTTTTGTCTTGATTTCGTGAATTCTTGAGCTTTCATCTGGCTATAGTGGCAATGATTCTTGGATTTCCAAAGGAAATTCGAGATTGTGAAAATTTCATCCTTGAGTGTGTGACACTGATGCTTATCGTTTGAGCAACTTGATTGCTTGTAACTTGACATAGACCTTGTCTTCGATTAGGACGTATGGTGTCATTACCTTGGATTCCTTGAAGCACATTGATCCTACTTCTCCTTGTGTAATCTTGAGACGAGAAGTGTCACAATTGAGGTATATTAACATATCATCATGCTGATAATGTCCCTTGCATTCATTGCCATCCTTTACCTATGAGAATTGTCTAATTTAATTTCACAAAATGACATTTGCTTTCAAATAAGAATCAACCCCCTATGCTGAGAACTATCCTAAAATGATGATTCACCAAGATCCTCCAATATTACGTAAAACCTTAGGTGTCTAGTTCAAAACCCTTAACTTTGCAAATCTGATCCCTATATGATCATTTGAACTTATGAATAAAATTTCTACAAACGCTTGAAATGATCCCAATACGCTAAAATTAGAGCCCTTCAAAAGGTCTCATAGAAATGATAAACAAGAGTGCTGGATCAATCTTGGAATAAGGTCGAATTTGTATGAAAATGATAAAATGAACCTTTACTTCAGACCTGCAAATGTCTCAAAACAGACCGGTAATCAAATGAATGGACCAAATTGAGCTCGGTAAGCAATAATTGTGATTCCAAACTTAATATCTAATCAATTCGCTGAAGGAACAAAATCAGTGTCACAAAGTTGCTGATCAAAATATAGTTACTTCGTTGTGAACCAGAGATGACTTTGTCATAAGGAAGTACGAAGTTGTCACGTTCCAATGAAATCATTGATCAAAGGAGCTCGCTTAACAAATTCAATGATCAAAATTGTTGACCATAAATTGAAAATCGCCACTGCTAGGTGCAGCCGCTATGTATACAAATGATGGTCTCAGAATCGTTGGACAATAGAGATGAACCAAATCGCTTCTCTCAATCTTCCAAAATTGCGAGGGTTTGTAAAAATCGCTGCCAATGAAATAGGGATTGCTTTGATAATTATGTCTCAATCAGATCGCTCTAATAAACAATTCACTGATGAAATCGAGTTGCAATTGCTTGAAAGAAACTAGGTTCGCTTCTATCGAAAGACAATAGTCGCTTATGATTGATGAAGCCGCCCCAAGTTAAAATCGTTGATGCATAGAGATGGAATCGAGCTAAAGCTCAATTCGCTGACCCCTTCAAGATGAATTCGCTGGGCATCAAAGACTATAATCGCAGCTTCTAGTTGATTGGAGTTTGATCAGAATTACAAATCGCTGTTGTGCATTAGCTATGTATGATTCGATATCGGGCAGATAGGAGCAATAGATTTACAAATTGATCAACCAAGTGATCAATTTGAAGACAAATCATGATCTATAACCCATCACAAGCTTGGACGATCCCTATTGAATGATTCCACCACCTTCATTTAATGATACGAACTTGAATCCTTGCTCGAATAACTCATCACAAACCGTATTAAACGGTTGCCTTATTTTGTAAAATCTTCACCTTGATCAAATAACTCATCACAGGTTCGTGGCTTTCACATAATCGATTTAATATTTGATTGTCTCAATCATTTAATGTCATCCAATTGACTAAAAGATGCCTCCAACTTGCTTTGCTCATTGTGCAATTGAATATTGAAATCGTTTTGAGCGACTAGCATGGTTAGAAGCAATGATGAGCAATGCACGGAAAAGTGTAATGCTAGAATCAATGCTTAAATAAAGCAATGTCATTGAAAGGCAATGCTTAAAAGCAGAACAGAAATGACACCAACCAGTATTGCTAAAAAGCAGTAATGACACAGGCACTGCTTAAAAAGTAATAATGTTCTTGAGAGGCACTACTTAAAAAACAGTAATGACATTGAGAGGCAACCTTAGCCAAATTTTCATTATTTTCATTTTTTTATATTTTTAAATTTTTTAAATTTTTTAAATTTTTTTATTTAAAAAGACTCTATTCCATACTATGCTAAAGTGGCAACATTTTCAATTTCAATATTGTGGGACCAACATACCACATAAAAAATTTCTTAAAAAAGAACAAACTCTCAATTACGTTTTAGTGGGTCCCAGCTGTGCCATGTTAAAAAATTAGAAGGCCTTAAAAAGCATTTAAAATTTTCATGAGTTTTGTGAGTCCCAGCAAAGAATTCTTTAAAAAAAAATATTTAATTCTCCATTCAAGTGTTTAAAGTGGTGCCCAAGTAGGCTGCGTGGGAAAAGGGAGGAAAAAGATAAGGGAATGTGAGGTGAAGAAAGATAAGGAGAAGCTAGCGGGGGTAAGGTGGTAGGAGGGAGTTATAAGGGCTGTGGCGGTAAAGATGGTAAAGGGGGGTGACAGTGGGAGTTATAAGGAGTAAGGGAAAGGTAAGGGTGTAGGTTGTAGGGTAAGTTAAGATGGGGGTAGGGTGATAGGAGTTATGGGTAGTGGATGTATAAGGTACGGGATATAGGTTAGAGGATGTAGGGAGTGGGTAGAATAAGGGAGTAAAAGGTAAGGGTGTAGGTTGTAGGGTAAGTTAGGATGGTGGTAGGGTGATAGGAGTTATGGGTAGTGGATGTATAAGGTACGAGATATAGGTTAGAGGATGTAGGGAGTGGGTAGAATAAGGGAGTAAGGACGTAATGTGAGAATGGGATGAGATTAGGATAGGATGGGGGGATGTTAGAGGAGGTACGGGTAATGGGTTAGGATGGGCTATGAAGAGCAACAAAGAAGGTTAATTAGGATAGGTTAAGGGGAGTAAGAAGTAGGGTGGATGTAGATGGAGGATAAGAAGGTAGGGAGTGATAGGTTTAAGATAGGTAGGAATTAGGAAGTAAGGTTAGTGGAAAATAAGGTAAATAGAGGATAGGTTAGTGGAATGATAATGATAAGTGAAGGTAAGGAATGGTAGGGAATGAGAAATGGAAGAGGTGAAATGGGGTAAGGGATAGAAGATGTAGAAATGTAAAGTATGAAATGTTGGGTGAATAAAGAATGGGCTAAATGAGGTGGAATAAAAAGGGGAGGTGGATGCGAAGCGATTGGGTTTGGGCATCCACTGGCAATGCTAAGAGAGGCGGGTTGGCAATTTGGAGTGCAAAGGAAGTGTTTCGCTTGGCTTCATCTTGGAGAGAGAGGCTCATCTTGATCACATCTTAGCCACCTCTTCATCACATCTTAACCATCTAGGATACTACACTTATTCAAAATGAAAAGCTAATAGCTAAAAGACAAGACGACTAACCTAAAGAGCAGAAGAAAGTAGGGGTACCAATTTACAATGGGGTGATGTGTGATTACATCACAACATGATGTTTACTAGTTTTTGTTCCTTTTTGGTAGCTAGCACTAGAGTTTGAGTCCCATGATTGTCTCATTTTTTTGTCCATGAGTGGTTATGTAATGATTTGAGCCTCAACTTAATCTAATCACTACATATAAGTACAACCAATTTAAAAAATAAGAATAAGGCTGCCAAAAACAATTTCATTTTTTTTTTTTTTTTTAAAAAGAAATAATGCAATTATACTTAATGTGGCTATGAAATTTTTCATTATACATTGAATTGTCACAATAATAAATGTTATTTTAATTGAAGTAATAGCTTATTCCATTATAAATTATAGCTCATTCCATTATAAAGGTAATAGCTTATTCCATTATAAATTATAGCTCATTCCATTATAAAGGTAATAGCTTATTCCATTATAAATAATAGCTCATTCTATTATAAATCATACCAATTTATTATTATCAATCAATACATTGGAATCATTAAAACATATTTTATAAAATTATTAAAAAATATAAAAAATAATTTAAAAATTGTTAAAGAGTATAAGATTATCAATCAATACATTGGAATCATAAAAACATATATTATAAAATTATTAAAAAATAATTTAAAAATTGTTAGAGAGTATAACACAAAATGTTTTAAACCAATTATATTGAAGATAAATAATTTCATACATCCCAACTTTGTAAAAATTAGATATATTTTTTTTTTAAATCCGAAAACTCAATTTCTTAATAAACCATTAATGTGTTCATACTCTAGTGTATGGTACTGCCTTCGCCAAGTACTAATAATAACAATTCATATGTCAGATCATTCCTTCAAAATTCACGCTCATGCTTAATTTTCTTTAAGGATTGCCACATGAATTTGCAGTTAATTGCAATCAATTTAAAAGTGCCACCAAATCTTTTTTACGTCAGCCAGATCTAGAATTCTGTTGTGTATGATCTCAAAGAAAAAAAAATAGTAAGCTTTTACTCTTTTAGTTAAAATCAGAATTAGGGTTCTTCACGAACATATTATAGTCTTTACCAACTATAGAAACTATCTCAACCGGAATTTCAAAAACAAACACGCCACATTTCAAGCATTTGCCTTGGAGCACACTCCACAATTTATAAACAAAACAATTCATTAAGCAAATTCTAGTACCTCCTCCTGCACAGAAGTCCTACATCTGTTACACGCTTAAGGGTTAGTATCCTATCGAATGCCTACCCTGTAAAAATGCTTCAAGACACAGATTCAACCTGGTAAACAGCAACTTTATCTGAAAAATGGCTGCAAGCCTCGCAAGTTGTTTATAATTGGCAAATATTTCATTATCATCCACCTTTCTAGTGTAGAGAAAATTCAGAAAAACTTTCAAGCTATCACCTCCTACCTCCTCCACTATCACTTCTGCTCTTCTATTCGCCATGAAACCTGCAACCTGAAAGACAACACTTTCTCCTCCCACCTCTTTCATCACTATATTCTGTTTTCCCATCTCGTTAGCTACCACTTGGAACCTAATAATCTTATCTCCCACCTCTTTTATCATAATCACTCCTTTCTTTTGTTGCATCAGATCCCCTTCAAACATGGCCCTAAAAACATCCGACCTGTTCACCTGCCAATACATTAAGAAACAAAAAGCAATAAAATGTTCAATATTAGCACAGTGGAATCCAACTTATTAGTAGAAGTTTATTAGTAGAAATTTGTACAGTTCGTTTCGTTTGTAAAATCAATTGTGTATGAATTTTTGCATCAATATTTTTCTCACCTCACAATTTTCAATCTATTCAATTTATCATCAATTTATCATCAGCATCAGAATAAAAAAAAACTTCTAACAATAACATAATAAAATTAAATTTATGTTTTTAAGCATTAAATTTCCAAATTCATAATTGATTATATAAAAAATTTTAAATTTAATTATATATAATTTTTTCATTAACATTTTAGATCACACTCTTCACACTACTCTTCACACTCTTCACAACGGAATGTTCAAACGGGGGCAAAAATGAAGAGTACTCACGAGAATAAGAGAATGCGCTTTAAATCTGGAACCATCAGAAGCACAGAGCGTTACATCTGGAGTAGCCAATGCTTCGCTTGAGATTTTACGAAGAAACTCAATCTCTTCTTCTGCACTTTTATCTTGTTTCGCTGCGTCTGCACGCAAGATTTCAATCTCCTGTTGCATTTTTTGAATTATTCCTGATTGCTTAGCGCTTTCTGAACGCAATGATGAAATTTGCTGTCTCAGGCCGCGGATAATTTGACCCACTTGATTTGTTCCCTCTTCGCGCAATAATCTCATCTCTTCTCGCAGATTCTCAATAATTCCCAACTGTTTCTCACCCTCTGCCCTAACTATTTCATTTTCTTCCTTGACCCCACGAAGCTCGTAGAAAAGGCAAGTATAACAATCTTCACAGTATTTACGAGGCACAAATCGATAACAATTGGAGCAGTATGAATCAGAAACTATACACCCTTCTTCATCCGCTAAGCCAAACTGTAGAGTGGGGCAACTTGGAATACATCTGTAAATAGAGCTACTACCTTCTCCTAGTGCCATTGCAGCTTAACTTCAGTTTTCTTCTCTTCGCTCCACCAAAATAACCAGTTAACCTTTTTGTTGTCTTTGCTTCTTTCAATGGCCGCCCATGACTTTTTTTTGCAATCTTCCAGCATTTCGTACATAATTATTACAATTTAATACCCTCCCACTCTCCTTCTCATGGAAATGGCTGCTTTGTTATAAGTGAATGACATTGATATTCATGAAAGATCTAAGAGAATCAAAAACAAGTCTGGCCGAGGAATGGTTGGACGGTGCATAGGGAATAAAAATAGGATAGGGTTGACATTACAACTTGGAAGTTGGGAACTGAAGTAGGGTTAGGGCATAGTAGGTACGTGCACTCCAGATTGACGGTGAGCCTTCTATTTTGCATTTAATGCTGCTAAGCGATTTCTGACACACAAAATTTACTCAACTTTATAAGGGGTTTTAATTGGATTTTGAAAACATCGACTCAACACGAACCTCAATACCTCAATCTTTCTAAATCTGCCGGCTAGTAAATACTTTGAAAAGTAATCTCTAGATGTCACTTCAATTTATGTGTAGATTAGACTGGATATGGATATGGATATTGATATTGATATCATATTAATTAGTGAGAGTATGGTTTGCAAATAGATTGTAACTTGAATATCATTTCTACAGAGCTGTTGTTGAGATGCTACTCTGTTTATGTTTATAATTTTGGATGTTTTTATAATAATGTTCTAATTTAGAATTAAGAGAAAGATTTTTGTCATGGTGTTGTCTTGTAATGTCAATTATTTCATCTTTGTAATAGGTTCTAGCTTGAAATGTTTTTGTAGAGATGAGAAAAATGATAGACAAAAGAGATCATCTACTGAGGGGGAGCACACAGTTCTGGTAAAATTTTTGGACTTCAAATTTTGGATACATTTTTTAATTTTTCTCATAGGTGTTGCCATCAATGCCAAAGGGGGAGATTGTTGGCATTGCACACTCCAATGAGGAATTGTAGGTGATTGAAGATATCCTATGGGATACCTTCAATCACCTACAATTCCTCATTGGAGTGTCCAATGCCAACAATGTGAGTGAAACAGGGGATCCTAATCTTCTCAAGAAGGGATTGTAACTCTCTAGCCAAATGGGCCCACTGGGGGATGTTTCCCAAATCATCAGCGAGCCATAACCAGTAGTAGGAGGGAGAGATGTAGTTTATCATGAGAGAGCCTAATGAATCCTTGAGAGTGTCCTTGAGACAACTGAAACAAGAGGAGGCAAGGGGTTTGTGGCCAATCCAGTTGTCCTCTCAGAATCTGATCTTCTCACCATTGCCAACTTGTCAGTTTAGACCATGTTTGAGCAACTTCTTGCTCTTTACAATATTGTTCCATATATTAGACCCCGAAGGGAGCTCATTGGAGGAAAGGAGAGAGTAGAAGGGGGTGTGATTGAAGTACTTGGCCCTCATAATCTTGCTCCAGTCAGTTTTGTCTTTCATAAGGTTCCATCCAATTTTAGTCAACAAGGCCTTATTCAGGTCGGAAATTTTCTAATCCCTAGACCTCCCATGCACTTAGGTTTGTACACCATCTCCCAATTGACTAAGTTGATTCTGGCCTTTTCCCCCAACCCAGACCACAAAAAAATTCTTTGTATTTTCTCAAGTTTCTCAGCCATAGAAATGGAAATCTTGAACAGAGAAAGAAAGTAGACTGGGACACATTGAAGAGAGGCCGACAGAAGTTGGAGTTTACCCGCACTACTCAGAGTTTTCTGGTCCAACCAGCAAGTTTCTTCTGAATTCTTTCTAAAATTGATTCCCAAAATTGGGAGGTGACCTCCTTAATAGTGAGGGGGATACCCAAGTAGGAATCACGGAGATCAGCCGCACAACACCCAAGGATTTGCATAAGTTTACCTTGGAGGTTTCTATCCGTGTTGAAAAAGTAAATTTTTCTCTTGCAATAGTTGATAAGTTGACCAGAAGCAAGGGCGTACTCCTCTAGCAGATGTTTCCATTCTGTAGCTTCTATCACAGACGATTGGCCGAAAAGGAAGGTGTCATCAAAAAATTGCTGCAAAACCACAGGAGGAAGGGTGGAAGCAGCTTTCACCCCTAAGATTCTTTTGGTCCTGATTAAATTGGGGAAATTCCTACTCAAGACTTTAGCTACCATAATGAACAAGTAAGGTGAAAGGGGATCCCCCTGCCTTAGCCCCTTCCCAGCCTTAAAGAAACCCCAAGGGGTGTTGTTGACAATCACCGAATAGTGAACACTTTCCACTGCCACCCTAATAATATTGATGAATCTTTCTTGGAAACCCATCTTAGAAAGGACAACATACTAGAACTTCCAATTAACTTTATCATAAGCCTTAGAGATGTCGAGTTTGAGAGCCAAACCTGGGTTGCGACTTATCTCCATGGAGTGGATGACCTCATGGGTAGCAATGATTGCATCAAGAATTTGCCTGCCCAGAACAAAACCTCTTTGAGAGGGGTTGATGCACTTATTAAGAAGGGGTTTAATTCTGTTGACAACAACTTTAGAGAAAATTTTATATATAGAGTTACACAAGCTGATGGGTCAATAGTCAATCATAAGCTTCGGGTCAGGAAATTTGGGCACCAAAACAATGAAAGTGTTATTCAATTTCTTCAGGAGGTTTCCATTGCGTATGAAGTCCCTGGTAGCTTTAGTTAGATCATACTTCATTGTTTCCCAGAAGACCTGAAAGAAAGCAAGGGGGAAGCCGTTAGGTCCAGGGGCCTTAAAGGCAACCATAGCAAAAACCGCATCTTTAACTTCCTCTTCGGACACTCGGCTTATCAGCAGCTCATTGTCAGCCTCATTCAGGACTTGAGGGATGAGATTGAGAATCCTTTCGCTAACCTCAATAGTTTCACTGGCCCTATCATTTGTGTAGGCATTAGCAAAGTAAAGGGAAGCCCATTGACCAATTTCATTTTTCCCCACCAATTCCTCATTTCTGTTATTGGGAATGGATTGGATAGTGTTCCTCCTTTAGTGCTTTGAAGCCGATCTGTGAAAGAAGGAGGTGTTCCTGTCCCCCTCAGTGAGCCATTGGATCCTGGATCTTTGCTTCCAGTAAATTTCTTCAAGGTTCATGGTTTCTTTCCATTTGTGTCTCCAAACCTCCTCCTCTTTATGTATGTCCATAGAGGAGATCCCCTCCGCAATGGTCCTCTGGAGGCAGTCCAAATTAGTTTCAGCTTCCTTCCTTCTCTTGAAGATATTATTGTTATTGCTTCAATACATGTCCATTTCAAGATTTGATATTTATCTTTGTTAATGTTTGATCAAAGTGTATTCATTTATCAATATTAAAGTCACAAAGAAGCAACATATGATCATCATTGAAATTAGTTGTCCATGATCCAAAAATTGTCACATAATTGATAGTGACAAGTTAAAAGATTAACAAACATTCATTATAGTTACCTTATTATGATATATGATATGAAAATTTTACATAATATTGTAGTTACCTTATCATGTCATATATGATTTAAAAATTTTGCACAATATTGTATGGTACTATTAGTACACGAGCAGAGATTACATATAAAAGGACTTGGTGTGAATTGAAAATGAATGAAATTATTTTCTATATTTTGCTAACTTTTTTCATATTCAATTTGTGAATAATAGAAGTACTTAAAGTTACACAAATTATTATTGAATGGGCTGATGGATATACAAAAATAAATTGAAGATAAATGAAGAAAAAAATAATAAATGTCAACTTATTAATTAAAATTAAAATTATTCATGTTAAGTAAGCGAATATAACATAAATTTCATGTGATGGAGAAGAAAAAATTTAGAATTGACACGTTGATGAATATCTTAACATAAGTTCTAGTAATTATCAAGAGAGAAATATTTCAAATAGAGAATTATTATTTTTATGACCTTTAGTAAATTGTTAGCTTATAATATTAAAAAAATTTAGTTCTGATAGAGATGTTATTTTACGAATTTGCAAGGTGTGAAATGTGTTTAAAATGAGATGATTGATAGGACACGTGTTTTATTATTTTATTTCAATGTAACAAAAAGGCATAGATTCTAACCGTAGTGCTCTAAAATCTTTTAGATAAAAGAAGACTTAGACATTGAAACCTAAACTTTGGTTGTTTGAGTAAACACTATAGGTAGTGTTGGGAATTAAGGTATCTCAACCTTTGGAATTCCATAACATTATTTAATTAATTATATTTATTTATTTGCAACTAGTATAATTTTGTATGCACATACTAATTCATCATCTTGTGGGGGATGGGATGGTGGCTTGTCATCCTATTGTACAAGTGACATGACCATTTTTGGACTCACGTAAGGAAGTAGGCATCCTATTTGTTTTGGCATTATTCTAGCCATGTGTTGGCATCTTGTGTAGTGTATAAAAGGTTATGATAGCTTATGATGACTTATGACCAATGATAAATTCTATGACATGTAGGAGATGGCATTAGAAAGGAATGTTATGAAATATTATGACACATATGACAAGTTTCATGAAGCATCTTTGCTTGTATTTTTTAGGTGCCCAAGTTGGGTTATGATATGTAAAAAAATCAGCTATTTTTAGTCAATTGTGACAAATTCTCCTACAAATTTAAGTGTTTTGGGTTATGAAATATTCTAATATGAAAATTATAAATTGTGTAAGAGTATATTTCATAGCTCATTTTTAGTCAATTCTAGGCATCCAATCTTGGGACAAAAAGTTCAAATGCTATGACAATTGTAAGGATTGTAAGGGAATATTGTACAAGTATCATTTTGCATATAAAAGGTGTGGGAAAGTGTGTCATGTGTATCTGGATACCCATGCCTTGTTCCTTCCTCTAGTAGCTTCTCAAAATCTTGAATTCTCTATAAATAAGGTGCTTAAGGAGCGATTTTTACATATCTTCATTTTTAAGTACTTTTATGCTATCAAAATTACTCCATAATTGTTAAGTGGTGAACTTTTGAAAGAGTGTAACTCTACAAGTGTATTGTAACCTTCATTGTTTATAGATTAATGCATTGGGTTATGCTTTGGAGTGGGTTTTTTCTCTTGAAATGGTTGTACCCACATATATTGGTGTTATGGTATAATTTATTTATGTTTAGGTTGTGTATCTTATTTCTATAATTGTTAAAGGTTTTTAAAAAATTACTATTTCCTCTCCATAGATTGGTGTAGGAAGCATTTCCCATACCTTTCTTTCATTCAAGTAGCTAGTGAAAACATGCATTTGTAGTTGTGATTTATACATAATTGAGTAGAGAATATATTCATGAGGTTAGAATGTCGTACAAACATGCCCACAACTCAAAAAGAAGACAATAAAGAATACAATGAGGTAGAAATAAATAGAATATCCTATATAGAGGGTGTTGGCAAGAAACACTACACAGGTCATCTGATGTTGTCATTGATAGCAACCGAGGTCAATTGTTCCATCTGCAGTGTGTGATCTAATCCTACCAGAAGTCAAAATGAAGATTTGGTTAAGTTTGGTGAGTTAGAAATGGTGTATCCGACAGATCGTAATATTTTGGTTGGCATTTCATTTCTATCCAAAATTTTGTGTTACAGATCTAGAGGAATATTGTTAGACGTATGGAGTATCTTATTCCAAAATCTTTGCCTCTAGTGATGTTTGTCATGTGAATTAGAAGATCTGGTGAACAGGTTTTTGGGTTGAACAGTGTAGTGTGGTTGTTTTGGTTAATTGATCGTTGTGCAGAATTGATGAAGTAATTTTGATGATTGTTTTGTGTTCAAGGATGCTTAGCCGACATCTGGGAAGCATGTGGACAATTCATTTTGGTCTGCATATGCATTGGAGTTCGGATTGAGCCGACTATTTATGCATGTTTCATTATTTGTATAATATTCTTGAAGCCAACATGTAGAAGACCTAATTTCATGTTGCGGATATATAAGACCGATGGATATGATCATTTTGGATATTGGTGGATGTGTGGGAAGTATTTTGTGATCAATTATGTGCAATTTCGTGTGTGCAAGTGAAGGATTTGTGCTCCAGAATATTGCAAAACAGCAGAATAGAGCAGTGTGAGATTAAGTGTTTTGTGATTAACCAGAGTTGTACTTTGGCATTTGTAGATGTTGTTTTTCAGTTCAAACAGTCCAATTATCTTTTATAAAAGATATTATAAGGCAATGATTCTTCCTAGGGTTGTAGCCCTTCTCATTTTGAGTAGTGGGCTCTAGGCAGTGTGCCTGAATAATTGTGCATTCCATTGTAAACAATATATTTGAGTATACTCATTTTGTGGGTATCATCCCCACTGTGGTTTTTCCCTTGACTGAGTTTTCCATGTATAAATCTTGGTGTTATGGTGTTGTTGTTGATTACTTTGTGTTTCTGCATCTTTTTTTTGTTCATTTGCATTAAGTGGTTGAAAAGGACAAGTTAATAAAGTTAAAATTTGCATAACACTAATTCACCCCCCCCTCTTAGTGCTCCTTGATTCCAACAATTGGTATCAGATCCAGTCCCTTGAAAGAAGCCTAATAGCTTGAGGAGGATCTGGGAAAGTGAATCAATGGATTCTGGTAGTCTTCAACATCATCTTATTGTGGCACATGAGGATCTTGATCAATCCCAATCTGAGGTCCAACAAATGAAAGCGAATCTTAAGGATGTTGAGAACTTCATCCAGTCATTGAAAGATCGACTGCACAAGTCAAGAGAAAAGAGAAAGGAACTTATTGATAAGATAAAGGAGAAAGAAAGCCAAAGCATAGATGACCAATCCTTGAAGTAAAAGAGAGAAGAATGTGAGAAACTTGCTAGAGATAATGTAGTCCAGAAGAATGAGATGGAATATATAGTGATGAGGTTGACGAAGGAGATTGAAGGAAGAAAGAAGAATGAAGAGAGTCTTAATCAATCCCTGAAAGATAGATCTGATGAATGTTGCAGACTTAACTGTGAGAATGACCAGTTGAAGCTTGAGTTGCTACAATCCAAGAACAATGAGAAAGAGATTGAAAGCCAGATTATCATTCTTAGGGTTGAACTTTCTACTAAAAATGAGTACAAGGAGAAGTTCAAGATTAACTCATCTAAGCTTGTTGTGTTGTTGCAAAGTTAGAAGAGTGAAGATGACAAGCGAGGACCTAGATTTGAAAAAGGTGAGAGCTCTAGATTTGGTCAAAGCAATCCTAAGTCTCAACATCAGAAGAACAAAGCTAAAAGGTCTCTGGTAAGGCAACCTAATGCTCATAAGTTCAATGGTAATTGTTTTGTTTTCAATAAATTTGGTCATATGGCTACTCAATGCAGAAATAGAATGAGTCATAATGGTCCATCTTTTTCCAGCCAATGTTTCAATTGCAATAAGTATGGACATAAGTCAAATGAATGTAGAAGTATGATGAATTACTCTTTGAACAAAAGGAATGTCAGATGTTATGCATGTGGTAGATTTGGCCATGTTTCTAACTAGTGCAAATCAAGAGGAAATTAAGGGAATTTTAGTCCTAAAAAAGGAAATGTTGTATGCTACAATTGTGACAAATCTGGTTACATTGCAAGATTTTGCAAAAGAAAGAATGTGAATAGGAAGGGTCTGGCAAAAAAGAGAAAGAATGTGTAGAAAGATGATAAGGAAAAGGAAAAGTGATTGTGAAAGAGATCAAAGATCAGATGAAGAAGATATAGGTTAAGAAGAGTGATTCAAATACTAGAAACAGGTATGCACCTGATTCTAGTACTGCAAATTCCTCTAGGAATCAGAATGAGGACTCTGGCTTAAGGGGATTTTTCATGCAAATCATTTCCTCCCCTGCGAGAAGTTAATTTCGAAAGATCGACATATTGTTGGTAGCTGTATTCTGATAGTGCAAATATTTTTGAAGGATTTCTGGAAGAGTATGAGCTCCGTAGAAGATTTCTTGAGAGATTGTCAGTGTATGCAAGGTATCCGGAAGAATTAGGGAAAAGTGCATTTATTACTCCAAAAAGTTAGGTATGCGGATGATTAAAAGGCAACTTAAATCTTTCATTTCTCACTTTGCATTCGAGAGAAGAAGAGAAGAGCACTTTGCAAGCAGAATTTCTATTGATTGAAGCATGTAAGAGATTTCCCCAAGCAAAAACTTGATTCGCGATTAAGGTATTTATCGATGAACTTTTCAAGTTTAAAATATTTAAAATGGCCACTTCTGGTATGGCAACACCTCTAGTTGTAGACATTACTGAGAGAGCCTGACCGAATTTCAAGAAACATCCATTTATCTCTATGGAAGATGATCTGAAAAGCACATTTTCAATGGTCCCATATTGCATATCAAGGATATTAGGGTTTACACTCATTGCAATATTGAGGATTTGGGTAGCTCACGCCTATTGAATCCTTACATCAAGCAGTAATTAATGAGGATTTCAAGCTAAAACCCAAATTCAAGGTGTTGGAGGACAAGAGTTTCTTGCAGTTTTTTAGATTCCCATCATTTGATGAACTTGAGTGGGTCTGGTATGTTCTTAGCATAATGCATGATGAGTTTATGTGGTTAAACAAGCCTTTAAAAATCACCAAGAATTCCATTAGGGAAATAAATGGTCCGTGCTCGTCCGGTGATCGATCTACCTTAAAATTTGTGAAGAACTAGACTGTCACCGACACAACTGGTTTGAAGTTTGATCGAAAGTCAATGACCATAAATTATATTCTTCAATATGATGTCAGATTTGATTTAATGGTGATTGGGTATAAGATCTACAAATCTAGCAGAGAGAATTTTGTATCCAAAACAACAATATATGCTGCCTATGAGATCATGATTCGGGAGAATAAGAAGTATGACTTGTATGAATTGATATAGAGTGAGTTAATGAAGAACATAGCCAAGATCAAACAGGACAAGAAGCACACCTTCAAATATGGTAATTTACTTATGTGCTTATTCTTTTTCTTAATTAATGAAGTAGCGGGAATAGGTCAAGTCCAATGGGCTTATGATAGACTGGTGGCACTCCAAATTAGAGACTTTTTATACAGTCTTGGAGATAGAAAGACCCATAAATCCACTCTCTGGGGTTACTTCAAAAAAATTTAGAGTACAATGCATGATAGGGAGAGGATCCCTAAATCAGTAGTTGAGAAGTATCAGGACACAATTCTCTTCATGGTAGACACTGCTCAATGCTTGATGGAGGCACTGGAGCCCAGAACTATTTGGATCATGCCCATGGGGTATGAGCTTGAAGAGGAAATTCTTGAGCTTTATTCTCAGCTTTAGCTTAGCAAACTGATGGACACTATTGAGGAGAGATTCAAAACCTATGCTAAGAAGAGCCTAAAACTTCATAAACAATTCAAGAAGCCAAAAATCCATAAGAAAGTGAGGAGGGAGGTTGAATCATATGCAGAGAGAATTGGGATATCTAAGGAGGCTATCTGGGAAGTAAGGAAAAAGAACAGTTTGCCTACAGAGGAGCCTACTAAGGAGAAGAAGGCCAAACCAGAAGTCTCTGCTCCCAAGCCAAAGCAAACTAGGAGCTCTGCACCCTCATCTAGTTCTCATAATCCTATTATCTCAGTAAAACCTGAAGCTAAGTCATCTAGTGGTGAAGGAAGGAGGAAGAAAGGCAAGCCAACAAGAGTATATGTTGTTGTCTGATGAGGAGACAAAATCTGATGACACGGTAGAAGAAATAAAGTAAAAGGGCACTAAAACTTCAAAAGTCTTTGAGGACAAGCCCTCTAGTGAAGTCCAAGAAAGAAAGAAAGCAAAGATAGATTCCACCAAGTCTGGGATGTCAATTAATGAGGTGGAGAAAGAAGTAATTGTCCAAGGTAATCTCAAACCGGTTTTTGAGTTTTATGAAAAATTTGATGAAGCAAGTCAGAGAACTCTGGAAGAAGCTGTAATGCCCCGCCAGGAAACCTCGAAGGGATAAAGCTAAAACACTCAAACGGAGTGTAAATATTTTTTTTTTTTATAATAATAATGAGAGTGGTAATATTAAGACACAACATTAAGATACATTGGAGTTATCTAATGCTTAGATAACACAACGGAAGACTCAACAATCCTAAGGAGTTTCCCAACGTGATTACGTAACCTTACACCTAACTCAACTCGCAACATTAGATCCAATTAAGCTAGATATCTTAATTATAAGTTATTACTTAAGACGTGGATATAATATGTTCGATGAATTGACATTTTAGAAATTTGGAAGCGTTCATCTATTATGGTTGGAGATGAGGCTAACATGAGGATATTCACTCAATATATTTTAAATGTAGGCAACTTAAGATTTCTCCCATTAAGATTTAAATGTGGTTAACTTGACAAGTCCATACAATGTAACAAATATATCGAGATTCATTTATTTAGGATTAAAAGTAACCAACCAAAAGTGGTCATCCTTTATAGTTAAAATATGGCTAATAGAATGAAATTCATTCCTTAAGGATTAAGATGTAAACATTATAATGAGGTTCCTTCATTTGGGTTTAAACACAACCAACTAATAAATCGTAGTTCATTTATAGAGGATAAAATGTAAATAGCCCAATGAAGATCATCCTTTAGGGTTATGATATAGGTAACTTAATGAGTTCACTCTTTTTAGTTGAAAATAAATAAAGATGATATGAAGAATTACTTTTGCTATGATTAAGATATACACTACTGCATGAGTTCTCCCATTATAGTTCCATTATAGCTATTATGATGAGGTTCATTTATTAAGGTTATATTGTGGGAAATCAATTAAGTTCATCCAATTATAGCCGAAATGAAGCAAATTTGGTGAGATTATTTAACTAAAATGAAACGTAAATAGCTAAATGAATTCATCCAATTTAGTGGAATAAAGCTAATATGACAATGATCATTTATTAAGATAAAAAAGAAAATAACCAAATGAGGCTCATCCATTAGATCTTTCATTTTAGATATTATGATAGTTAATCCAATATTTGTTATCCATTCATTACGTTCGATTTTTCAAACTTTATGACAAGTTAATCCAATAATTGAGACCTAGTGAGATTCTTTCCATACTTACTTCTTTTCATTAACATTAACAAAATACTTTTCCATAATCATATTTACAATCTTTTATGTCTCTAATTACTACATTTTATAAGATGATTATATTTATGCATCCAAGAAATTACTTCATTAAATCCCCAATTATACAATTACAAAATACATCCTTACCTGTTATCACTAAGTATGAAACATGAGGAACAAAAGCATCACATAACACCGATATGATCTCGGAGTTCGCCCCTAAAGGGCTACATCTCTGGGTCTACTCAACCGCAAGACCCCTCTGACTATTATTTAAGTTAAGATTACATAAGTTTCATGTCAATTACATCTCTGCCTTTTAGGTGAACATGACCACTATACAACAACCACCTCGGTCGATAATTACATAATGATCTGAATACATCAAAAGCAAATACAAAGTTTTCTTAACTGTCGGTACCCTAAATAGGGACTTGACTAACTATGACCAGACACAAGCAACCAAACGACAGGGACCCAACAAACCTATCAAGGACGTGCTATTACTATAGACATAGCGATTACAAAAATATTAAACCATGCACAAGCATTAACGGGTAAATACAGTCTTTTCTCATGTTGATTTAAGCATCTAAACAAGTTATTTAATCCTTAGAAATTCATCAATGACAAGTTGGTTTTACAACAATACTCTAGCCCCTTTTCTAACAACACAAAAATTACCCTTTACTATAAAGAACAAAATACATTAAAAGTGAATAAGGAAATGGGAAAATCATCTCCCAGCTAATTTAAGATTCCCTTGCATACATTTTAAAACTAATTTCACCATTCGATTTATTCATTAGCATCTAAATATGAGTCCCAATATTTACCAACTTAAATAAATAAAAATAAATACAACATTCAACAATTGTTAAATCAATGAAAATCATTACTTTATTGAATCCAATGATTAATATATAATTAATAATATATGTATTTATCCCTTTTTTTTTTTTTTAATAATTATTACTTGCTAGAAATATAAATCTCAATCCAACTTTAATAATAACAAATATATTACTTATAATATATTTTTATTATTATATATCTTTTTTTAACATACAAAAAAAACATCATATTTAAATTTTAAATATAAAAAAATAAACTAATAGAGGGTGGCCAAAACCCTAGGGCGGCGAAACCCTAGGGCGGTCGTGCCCTAGCTGAAGAGACTGTGGCCTCCACGGAGGACGCAGGCCCTCAGCCTCCACTCACAATGCAGCCGGGGTCACTGCGGCTGTCGTGGGGGACGCAATCCCCTTCGGCCTCCACACAGTGGAACCGAGTGGCTGGCGGATGGCGCCAAGGGGAGGGGCGGGTTGAGCTTTGGCTCCCCCACCCCCGAAACCCCCAAATATTATTTTTTATTTTTATTTTTTGTTATATTTACTATATTTTTATTTTCCAATTTGACTTAATTAATTTTTTTTTTTGAAATAAGCATGAAAGAAAATAGCCAAGAACAATATGTAAAACGCCCATTATCCATTTGTCGCAGTCACAGACATATTTTTCTAGAGTGTTAAAGGTTTCAAAGAAATAGAGTAAATCGTTGAATATCAAATCAATTAAGCAAATTTTTGGGCATAAGGAAACCTGTTTCTCACACAAAGATTCATCAATAAGCATATCTTTAACAAATTTCTACTATGAAACTTACTCTTGGACGATCAATGGAGAATTTGAAGACTGGAATTGCAAAGAAAACCATTCAAGACCCCTTTTTTTTTTTAAATAAACAATTTAATCAAATTGAGAAATAGATTCCTACCTCAATAAGCATTCCTGGAAGGATTTGAAGATGAGCCCAACTTGCCATTCCAGAAAATCTCCATACTTTTTCCAAAACCCCCAATTTCTTTCTCCAAAAATTATTTTTCTCTCTTTTTTTCCCAAATTTTCCATCCCCAAAATATTTTTCAACCTAGGTTAAATGGGAACCCCCTTTTGACCTAATTTCTAATTTTGAAATTTAAGCACTTTTTAAAATAAAAATAAATAATATTTCTTTTCAACTCTTAAATTAATTTAACTTGATTTTCTAATTAATATGCTTCTCTCTTATTTAATTTTAATTTTAATTTCTCAATATTAATTAAGCCAACATTTATATTTCGAACTATTGACAAGGGTAATATATTTAAATTAAATTAATTTCCAAAATCCAATCTTTCACACTATATCAAACTTTATAAATTAAAAAATGATTTTCTTTAAATAATAAAAATTACCCTTTCTTTTTCCAAAATGCAAAAGAAGTTAAATTAATTATATTTCAAATAACTTTAAATATTTTTTTATTTTTTTTAAATGCATAATTAATTAAACTCATTATTTAAAGTTAACCATTAAATTAAATTCGCTACAACATAAATAAAGCGATCTTTTTTTTTTTAATTAATGATTAATCACCTAAAAGAAACCTATCTATTTTAATTTCTCAATTACTAATGCGTAAATCAACACATTAAATTGAATTAAATACTTAGGTTAAAATACTCCATTTACCACACGCAAGGCACACAAACCAAGAAAGTCCACCAATCACACGACACGCAACCCAAACGAAAAAGGAACCCTACGGACCACACACGACACTCACCTGATCATTGTAATACCCTTGCCCTAATCAATCTCTATTCTCAGTTTAATCTTATTCAGTTTATCTTAATATTATGATTATAGTCAGATGTTTGAATTAACGCATAGCTGTTGATGTGGTTTTCACACTAGTTGTATGCAAGTTGTTTAGTGTTCCTATTTCGTGGTATTAATATCGGGCTAACGCTTTCATTAAGTTTATGTATGTATGCATGTATGACTCTTGGTTGCAGGAGATTTCAGGTACAACGCCGCATGAGTGCGAAGTTCGTCTTCACCTGGATCTGCAGGTTTGAGTGTACTCTTTAATCCTTAGAGTTGGATTAGGTGGTCGTAAGACCCTAGTTGACCTTCGTCGTGCTCAAGTGAGCATCGTCACCCGTCGTCGGTGTTCCCTTCTTGTTTGGGTTTGCGAGTCGTCTGTCTGGTTGACTTTCTCGGTTTGCGTGCTTGGTGTGTATGGTTAAATTGATTAATTAGTCCTTAGTAATTATTTTGATTAAATATGTATTTGTGCATTAGAGATTAATGGACTAGATTAATCGGGATTCTGTTATGCGATTTTCGTTGATATTGGATTGCTCGTTTTAAATTGGGAGTAAATTCGACTAAATGACTGATTTTGAATATTAAATGCATTTTGAATATGCTATTGAAAAGAAAGTTATGTATTTTATCGCAATAGAGTTAATAGTATTCTGTTGGCTTTTGAAATTTGAAAGGCTAAATTTAATTAAATGAGGAAATCGATTTTGGATTTGAAAAGCAAGTTAATTTGTTGCAATAGTTAGAAAAGGATTAAATGTTGAGAATTATTTGTAAATAAGAATTTTAATTCCAAAAATAGAATTTTTGGTCAACTCTTCCATATAACCCAAAATTTGGGGGAAAATTGGGAGAGGGGGACATTTTGGAGAATTTCTGGTTGGAAAATATTTTGGAGATGAAATTTGGGGGTTTTGGATGGAGAAGGAGGGTTTTGGTAGCTAGAGATTGGGGTTCTTCAGCAGATCTTGCCAGGAACGCGAGATCAGGTAGGATCTAATTCTCAATTTTAGTTATTGTATAAAATGGAAATGGGGGTTTGAAGGTTTTCATGCTATCTTAGTTCTAGATTCTCCATTGAATGCCATGCTTATGAACTGATTTAGTAAATTAATTAGCTTGGCTGGGAATGTATTTGAGGTGTTGTTAATTCCTCTATTCTTTTTGGGCGTTTGAAACCCTTGGGTGTTTGTAAAGGATGAAAAACCATCAAGAAAATATGTTATCAAACGCAGTTCGTTTAATTCGAATTTATACTGAATCAAAATTTATTATCAATTTTGTGGTGGACGTTTGTTGTAGTTCGGACTATGTGTCGTTTTTTGTTTAAAAAAAACCGAACCCTTGGTTTGGGGTTGGAGGGCGGGGAGCGGAGCTCCACCCGCTCCTCCACCCCTCCCCCGCTCGTCCCCCTTCTCCCGCTCAGCAAACACAGCAGCCGCGGCCCACGATGGTGGCCGCAGGGCGCCGCGGGACCTACGGGCACCACCGTGGCGCCGCCCGCGAGCTTCCTCCGCCTGCGGCTAGGGTTGGGCGCCCAACCATCCCAGTTGGGAGGTGGGCCCCGCCCTCGCTTCTTTTTTTAAATGTGTTTTTTTTTAAAACATAGTTTTTAAAATGGTTTTTTTAATGTATTTTTTTTTATCATTCAAAAAAAAAAAATGCATATGATATTAATATCATTTTAATGTTAAGTTTTATTTAGTTTCTTAATTACGATAAGGTGGCATCAATCTTGATAAATGTTAATTGGATATTGATTAATTTTATAATAGAGTTTATAGGTGAATTAATTATTCAATCTCATTTCATGACTTATGCTCTCTTTCTGATTAAGTTCTAAAACTGTTAATTTCGCAACTGAATATCATTGATTATATTCTGATTGATCTTGGATTAATAAATTTAGATTTTACCTTCTAGCTGATTAGAGCATTTGGCTAATTGAGGTAGTATTGTGTAAAAACAAAATAGAATATTATGCTATTGGAAAATCGTTGAAATACGATGTAATTACTAATTGATGATGTTAAATATTATCTTAGAACATATCATTTGAGTAATCGAGAAGTAAGTGAGATAATTTACCATTGATCATTAGAAACTAAAACGATATGCTTTTAGAAATGATTATCTTCATTAGATCCTCTTTTTATAATTATATTTCCGTGATCCGTATTATGCATCTGGGTTTGAAAATACGAAACTATAGAGGTTGGTTCTGGACCAGTATGTTAATGATGTTTTGTTGGAGATTAAATATCTTATTTATTTGATTAATGGTTGTCTGAATTTTATTAATATGAATTGGTTTAAAAACTCATTATGGCTTTATATGTCTGTTCAATGCTTTGGACCTTAGAGAGTTAGAAAACCAAGAACAACCTATTCCTAGATGAGATAGATAACTGTAATCTGATTTAGATCTTGTAGAAAACTTGATTGACTTTTAATGTTTAGATCAATTCGGAAAGATTGTATCTGTTGAATATTCCTATGCGAGTTTAATTTCTGTATTCGCTTTTGATTATGAAATGGCAAGTCATGCTTGTTTTGATGGGACCCTATCATACGGAATGATTTGGGGTGCCTATTTCAGTCCTCGATTCCAAGTTGACTGTTGTATTGTGGTGTTGTCGTAGTTGGTCATATCCCTTGTGTGGGTGTCGAATGATGATTCGTGGTTGACCTTAGTTGTCAAGTCTCTAGTTAGAGTACCGTCAGTAAGTGTTCATCTTTGATTTGTGTTTGACCAGATGATTGTCCTCTTTTTTGAACTCCGTTCGTCTGACCATGTGTATTCCTTGGTTTTGAGTTCGTCTGAGTTTAGTCTAGTGTCGTATGGGAAAGTGGCTTTCGATTGGGGGCCGCGCCCAAAGTGGCTGTTGGGTAACCTGTCGAAAGTGAGTCTAATAAGTGATAACCTATCAGTAGATTAGAATGTAATCTCTAAGTAAGATAATGTGTCTCACACATGGGACGAGTGCTAACATAGACTCGACATGCTGTGAGAAGGCTTGAAATGGCAAACCACCATCCTTGTCTTCACGAGAGGATGTGTGGGTCCACATGAGGCTTGGATGGGCCGGAAGCTCGGATTAGGTTGCCAGGGTAACCCAGTGTATGGGGTCGGGACCTATGAAGACTTGCCATGGTAACCATACCAGGTTGTGTGATGACACTTGTCCCTACGTTCGCTAGTGTGTTGTCGTTTTGTCCTGTTTGAGTACCTTTGTGGGTCGTCCTTTTGTCTCTGCCCTTGTGAGTATCGGTTTCGTGTTAGACCTTGGGTGGTGATGACTCAGTTTTATGGATGCTCTTCTGGACCCTTGTATTGGCTTTGATTATGTTCAGCTGGATCCTGTTCTTTTCAAGGATCGTTTATGTATTATTGGACTGATGCGGTCGTTTGTTTATTGTTTATATTTCGCCTTGATAGCTGGATTGTAATGGTGTAACCTCTTGTATTCTTAACTTCATTAATTATCAGAAGGGTCTTGCAGTTGAGCAAACCCGGAGATGTAGCCCTTTAGGGGTGAACTCCGAGATCATTATGGTGTTATGTGATGTATTCTCTTATGTTTCCTTTAATCAGCTTCATCGTGTATGATTAGCTTATATTAAAATGGTTAAGTGGATAAATGGAATTAACTTTAAATGCTTATATTCAGTCCTTTCTTGAATGCCATGTTGATTGAATGCATAAGTGGTTTAGATGAGATTTATCGTAGATGCATGTATGCAATCATCTTTTAAAATGCAATAAGTTGGAATATGAAAGAACCTAACTTAGAGTAATGGATATATTCAGTTGTTGTAAGGAAATTAAGTATGTTTGAAAAGAATCTCTTATGTTTATGACGAAATCCTAGTGTGTTAAGGTATTAGATGTATGGCTTATAATTTTAAATAAAAAGCTTGAATGAAGATTATGAATAGATCTTAATGGATGAACCTTTGCTTGTGATTTATAATTCCATCTTTTGAAAGAAATTATCCTGATTAAGAATCATCTCGTTATTAAGATAATCAGCTTATTAGATTAATTGTGTGGGTTAAGTGAATTGTGATATTTAAGTAATCTCATTGGGAAACTCTTTAGGTGTTAGTTGATGTCTTCCGCTATGTAATCTGAATCTTTGATATCTTGTTGTATCTTATGTGGTGTAACTTTAAAAAAAAAAATTTATTGCACTCTATTCTTGTGTTATGGCTTAATCCCTTCGGGGTTTCCTGGCGGGGCATTACAATCATGGCTAAGGCAAGACGAGAGTTTTATGACCACCTAATCCGAATTCTAAGGATGAAGGAGGTATACTCAACTCTATGAATCCTGAAGGAGATGAACCCCGCACCTAGGCGATATAGTAGCTGCAATCTCCTGCAACCATGAGTCACGCAAGCATACATATATATACATATTCAATGAAGGCGTTAGCTCGATATTTATAACAAGAATTAGGGAACAATTACATTTACACAAACATCGATGCAAAAGCACAATAATAGGTATGCACAATTATTTATATTATCTATTCTACCACATTACATAATGGTAAATCAACCATTCCAGAATGCCACCTAGGAAGTCAACCAAGGTCAGGCCGGTTTTACAAGGCCGACTAGGGTAGGGGCATTACAGAAGCCACTGTAGTTTACTTAAATAGATTCAATAAAGCTCTTATAGAGATTGTATCAGAAGTCCCCAAAAGTCTTTATGATGTTTTGGAAAGCAGAAGAGATATAGTGCAAAATTAGAAGAGAAAAGATTGAGAGAATATGTGCTAGTACAACTATGCCCTGTTATAGCTATGCAAGAAGTTGACAAAATTCTTAAGGAAGCTAAGAGTGAGTTCAGGAGAAAAACCAGATCAATAATTTAATATTGGCAAATCAGATGAAATCATGAAAAAGACTGAAACAATCCTGCACAAAGTGTTTCTCCTAAATCAGCATGAGGTTATTCCTAAGAAAGGTCTAGATGATGTTTCTAAGTCATCTGCTCTGAAAGCTCCAGTGATGTAATCACATGATCAACAAGTTGAAGTTGATGTTCCCTCCATTCTGATAGAAGGTGAGCAGAATAAATATTATGAGTCGATGCATGTGGATGTAGGTGAGGAATCTCAAAATCCTCTGGTTGACACTATCGAGGCAACTGAGTAGGATGTAGACCTAGTGAAGGATGATGCAGAGAAGGTAGAAGAAGAGGATAAAGTTGAGGTTAAGGAAGAACCTACTTCAGAAGCAAGAGACACTTTAGGGGAAGTGAAGGATAAGCAAATTCTTGATCCGAAATTTGTCCAATGTCCCATCAACCTTGCCTCTCTATCTCCTATCCAAAAGTTGCAATTAACCTCATTTGCTCTGGCCAAGACGAGTGAAGACCTACTGAAATCACACATTGAAGATAGTGAATTATTTACCCTTGCATCCAGTATTCTTGAGAAGATAATTCCCTCCTACATCAAGGACAGACTTGATACTCCCTCCAACCATCTAAAAAGTTTGATCAATTTAGTGAGTACTCATTTTGAGGCATTCAAAAAGTCTTTTGAGGCCAAGGTCCGTAATGAATTTAATGCCAAGAGGCTCAAGACACTAAAGAGAATGACTGCAAATGATAGAGTTGTGTTGGATACATGTATTAAGAGCATTCAAGATGCAATATATGAAGGTGGCAACATTTACAAGTCATGTCTATCATTGTCCAAGTTCACGGAGAATATTGAGAAGTAGTCCAAGGAGGCTGAGAATCAATTAGCCATATATCTTAGTCACTTGATCCATTATCAGTCTCTATGGCCAGTCATGAAGACAAAGTAATATCTTTACTTGATAAAATCAGGAGTTTGGGTCATGACAAGGAGAAGATTATAGACAGAGCTGGTGAACTTTGGGTCACATCACTCCCAAGATGGGTACTTGTAATGCTTAGTGTATTGAAGGATTCTCAGGATGTCATTGCTACAGGTGTGTTAGGGTTTCAAGAAGATCTGAAGCAAATATGAACTAACAATTATATGCAAATTTAAATACAAAAGATAAAGAAATAAAATAGGACATAGATAACACAAATATTTAACGTGGTTCACCCAGAATGGGTTACGTCCACCATACAAAGTCGTCCAATCTTTCTTATTATCCAGCAAAAATAGTATATCAACATCCCTATGCCTTAAGCATCCCAGCCACTTATAACATGCGTTTTTAGGGCACCAAACAAAATTGGCCTTTTTAGGGTTTTATTACAATGCTGGTTTTCATCAACAAAAAACATCCAAAAAAAAATTTCTCGGGGGCTACCACCCTCGAACCCTCGTCGCGGGCGAGACCCCGACAAGAAAACGTGCTAAGTGTACAGTACTTTGCTGATCAGTCGCCACATATCAACAAGGTGACCCCTCTAATCTCAAGTCGACAAAGATGCAAGCTTACCTCTTTAGTGGCCTCATATATGTTCTTGAGTGTCTTAAGAAGAGCTGGGACAACCATTTGAACTCTTTGAAAAACATTTTTGTATATATTTTCAAGTGTATGTAAGTTAGTAAGGTCTAAGTGTACATATGCCACTGTATATAGAATTCTGTATAATTTTTTGGCATTTGGATCCCTACCATTGCCATTGATGTCAAAGAGGGAGTGTAGGGTAGTGAAAAATGTTGCATTCATCTTAGGGGAGTTCTGAAGTTGTTGAATATTTTAAGTTTTGCAGTGTACATATGTTGGTTCTGATTCCAACACTTAGTCATTTTTCACTAAGTGTTGCCATCAATGCCAAATGGGGAGATTGTTGGAAAGAGACACTACATAGGTAATTTTGTGTTGTCATTGATAGAAACTGAAGTCAAATGTTCCATCTGCAGTGTGTGATTTGATCCTACCGGAAGTCAGAATGAAGATTTGGTTAAGTCTAGTGAGTTAGAAATAGTGTATTTGGCAGACCATAGTATTTTGGTTGGCATTTCATTTCTGTTAAGTATTTTGTGTTGAAGAGCTAGAGAAATATTTTTAGATGTCTGGAGTATCTTATACTAGAATCTTAGCCTCTGGTGATGTTTTTCATGTGAATTAGAAGATCCAGTGAATAGGTTTCTGGGTTGAACAGTGTGGTATGGTCGTTTTGGTTAGTTGATCGTTGTGCGGAATTGATGAAGTAATTTTGGTGATTTTTTTTATGCTCGAGAATTCTTAGCCGATATCTGTGAAGCGTACAGACAATTATTTTTGGTATGTATATGCATTGGAGTTTGGATTGAGCTGGCTATGTATGCATGTTTCATTATTTGTATAATATTCTTGAAGCCAACATGTAGAAGACCTAATTTCATGTTGCAGATATATAAGACCGGTGGATATAATCATTTTGGATATCAGTGGATGTGTGGAAAGTGTTTTGTGATCGATTGTACATAGTTTCACGTGTGCAAGTGAAGGATTTGTACTGCGGAATATTGTAGAACAACAAAATAGAGCAATGTAGCAGAGCAATGTGAGATTAAGTGTTTTGTGCTTAACCGAAACTATACTTTGGCATTTGTAGATGTTGTTTTTCAGTTCAAACATTCCAATTATCTTTTGTAAAATATATTGTAAGATGATGAGTCTTCCTAGGGTTGTAGCCCTTCTCATTTTAAGCAATGATCTCTAGGCAGTGTGCATGAATGCACGTGCATTCCATTGTAAACATAATATTTGAGTATACTCATTTTGTCGGTCTCATCCCCACTATGGTTTTTCCCTTGACCAGGTTTTCCACGTATAAATCTTGGTGTTATGGTGTTGTTTCTGATTTCTTTGTGTTTCTGCATCTTTCTTTTGTTCATTTGCATTAGGTAGTTGAAAAGGACAAGTTAATAAAGTTAAAAATTGTAAAACACTGATTCACTCTTCCCCCCCTCTCAGTGTTCCTTGATTCCAATAGAGAGCACTGATAAATGTTAACGTTTGTAATGAGTGTTTACATGTAGTTTAAAATATCAAGTGTAGATATATATTCTCAAGAATGTGATTTCATAGAGGAAAAAAGTTCCACTCATTCATTAATCACAAGAAATTTTCTTTCACTATATGCACAACCTTTCATAATAAGTTTATTTGCATATGTGTCAACTACAAAATTTTGGTGGATGACCATAAACAAGTCTCCAACCTAATAACTTCACATTTGTTAATTTAATATGAGTGTGCACCAAAATGGGAGCTTTTAAGACCCCTATGGGCATCCATCAAAACATAAAGCATACATAATTTCTTTCAAATATTATAGTTGCAACTACCTTATTAGACACATTAAAGTGAAATTGAAATATTTTGAATTAGCCAATGAGAAGTACTTTAGCCAATACATGTTAGAGTGTCAATCAACCTAACTATAACATATTGTAGGTATTTTGAATGGGCAACTAACAAGATTCCCCACTAGTGTATCTCATGGTGCTATAGTTAGCATAATTACAAGTCATTTACAAACCCTCACTCAATAATTTGGTTTTCCTATATTTAATTTGTTGAGCTTTGTATGATATTTCAAACTCCTTTACTTTTATTTAATATGATAATATTCTCATATGTTAGAACCAATGGTAGTCCCAAAGACCCTGAGAGGGGGGGGGGATGAATCAGTGTCTAACCGGTTAGGAGAATATTTAAACCTATTAAGAACTTTGTATCCCAGAACAATATGTAATGCCCACCAAAATACCCTAGAAAAATATAGCTAAATACACACTAATTTATTTTTATTGTTTTTACAATACAACACATAACATCACTTAAGCAATGCAGTGAGCACCCAACAACATTTAAGTGTTATGAACATAGAATAATTCATTCAAGCTAATCAACCAATTATGCAAGAAGAATACAATAAGACATTACTACTAACTCCCTAGGGTACCTTAACACCATTACCTAATCTACATAAGCAATCAACATTTACTTTCTTCCAGATAAATACCTCATAATCTTAATCATTATACCCACATAGGTGCAACATAGCAATACCTAACACTCATGATATGCAACCTACTTAATCTTTCATTTAATATGAGATTATATCCTTCAATGCACAACTTTTCCCTTTTCCATTAGGTTCATTTTATACACCAAGTCCAAATGTTCCTATTACCATTAACCAACCTTCGACTATAAACATCACCATACACATACCAAGATTAACCCTTATATTACTGTAGCGTCCTAAAATTGCGACACTTGCAATTTCGACTGTATTTTGGTCTTCACGATGGCGATGCAACACGCAACCTGAATGGAGACCCCAAAACCTGATTATGACACTGAAAACTGCATTTTCTTGCACCCTGGCCTGAACCTCCTTTGCACCCTGCTGTCCCGGGAGGTGGGACCAGAGCGCCCAGCGCCCTAGTCCCTGGGTCCTATTTTGGGCCCGGTCTCCTAAGGGGTCTCGGGTCTTTTTGTTTGCAAATTGGAAATTAACTTTCTTGGTCGGCCTAAGGTCGGGAAAATCAGTCTATCAGCCCTAATTGACAAGTATATAAACTACATTTTCCTCTCTCATTTGGATGGATACACACATGAGGGAAAAGGCGTGGAAACTATACTCAAGCATTCAAGCATTCAAGCATTCTTTCAAGCAATTGATCATTCTAAGTCTCCATTCAAGGCTAAGTGTTGCATTCAAGTCAAGGATTCAACCATTGAAGAGGAGATCACATACTACATGCTACAACATACAACATACAACATCTATACCTTCGCACATAAGGATACAAACATCCTTAGAACAAGGTATTAGTACTTGTTTTATAGTTATTTACATTTACAGCACTTGCTCATTTCTTGGTTAATTCCAAAACCGGGGTTTGACCTAAAGGCAAACCCCTAATCCCTAACCCCCCAATCGTCATCGCTTTTCTGTGTGTAGGTTGCAGATACGCGGCTGAAATTGAAGATCTGGAATCCTTGTGCAGAGACGAACAGATCCCCCTTCGTTTCGCGGATTTTTTGGAGGACCGTGGCGCTCGGGCGCCATCGTCCCGACAACTTTTGCTCAAATTTGCAGGACAGTGCCGTATCAACATTTTATTGCTAATTCCAGGTCCGCAGCTTCATACTGTATCCCTATCTCAGTTTATAAGCGAATCTTTGTCATTTTCTATGCATTCCTAGCTTAATTCTCCTATGCACATTCTTTACAAAAGAGGGTAGCCTTGAAACTCATTTAGCATCCAATCTTGCATTGTGTGGGATTGGATCTTGTGGGTTTCAACCCCTCTTTTGAATGTAAAGTCTCTCCCCTAAGTGAAAACCATCAACCCTAGTGGATCTCCCTTCTCTCTCCTCGGAGTTGGAAGAGGGGAGAGCAACTAGGGTTCGATCGCGATTTTCCGCTTTACATTTTGGTGAACCCGACGTGAACATCCTTTCTAATTATTCATAGTTAGATCTGAAAATTGGATTCCTTGATTACATTTCCATGTTTGATCTTTGGCAAAATTTTAGAGGTTAATTGCATAAAAACCCTAAATTTTCTTTTTAGTAATTAAGCTTGTGAAATGCCTAAATGTTAATGCTTGTTTCAGATCTACCCTTCTATTACAAATTATCAATTCATATTTGTGCATTAATTTTGAAAATTAAGTGGTTAAGTGTCAAAACCCTAATTTTTGAAACCCTCTTGATTCAACATTTGTCCGACAATTTCACTGATCAAAACATTTCCAAATCAGCTGTAACTTTGGATTCCGCAATAAAATCACAATATCTTTCATCCCTTAAAATTTGGAAAAAAGTTGCGAGGACCGTGTGCACTCCGAGCGCCATCGTCCCCGACATTTTTTCTGAAATTTCGGGAGCTAGATGTTACTGTATTTTCCTGCTAAAATCCAGAATTTTGACTGATTTTATCAATTTTAACACCTTCAAAATTACAGTCAAAGTTGGTCTTGTGATTGCTTGGATTAAGGCTTCTAAACATTCAAAAATCATCGAAATTGAAATTTTGTGTCAAAATTGTGTTCTTACTGTCCTAAATCTGAAAAGTGTGTTTGCATTCATTCGAAATTTCAGTGCTTTATTCAAATTCTTACAATTTGTGACTTTTGAAATTAAGTGCTTAATTACAACAACTTTGATTTCCGCTTTCAAAATTGAATTTTGCGTGAAATTGAGTCAATTTTTAAATTTCAAAATTTGCATTGCTCTTGACATTCCCTCTAAAATCATAAAATTCAAAATTTCAATGTCCCTCTCTTTTTCAAAATTCAAATCCTGCATTTTTCGACAATCTTGATAGGGTTCAATTTTGAATGTGCAACTTTAATTTGGCCTATCTACAGATCGTAAAATCACTCAATTTTTTCAGATTAGCTCTAAAATCATCATACCTTTCATCCTTGCAAATTTCGAAAAAAGTTGCAAGGACCGTGTTGCACTCTGAGCGCCACGGTCCCGGACATTTTTTCCGAAATTTCGGGAGACTGTCGTGATTGCATTTAACAGCTTAAATCCAGAAGATTGGCTGATTTTACTGAAAATTGCTACCTTTAAATTCAAAATCTTCTCTCTCTTTCTAGTGCATGAGTTTTACAACAATAAGCCCTACTTACACTATTCCCGTTAGACGAAGCCGTAGAATTAAGTCTCTCCGAGGTTTAATTACCGAGGAGATGGAACCTAATTTGAATAGCCTTTTTAACGAGGACATGGGTAATTCCTCTAATCCTCCTAATGATGAAGAAGCTCTCCATGAGGTTTCTGTAGAACAACTTTCAAAATTGGATAACCAATTTGACGATTTTCGACAATGGATGTCTCAAGAATACCCTGATAGTCAAGCTCTTCCTTTAATTGAGGGTCTAAAACGTATGCTTCAAAGTGATAAGAATGGAATTGATATTTTGCATGGTATTGCACACATTGTGGATTCAAATGTGATGCCTATGAAGAGTTGTGCCGAATCTTTAGGTTATACACAACCTCCTACTCAAGTCAATCATTCTATTCCTTTGATGACTTCTATTGCTAGCATACCTACATTTACATCAAACATAATGGCTACTTCTACACAAGACATTCCTCCTGTGATCACCAGTCATGGGAGCAATCCTTCTTCTTCAATTAACCCTCTTCCTTCATTCAATCCAACTTCTTCATTCATTCCTTCAATGAGTGTTCCTATTACATCTTCACAAATGAACATGACGCAAGGGGGCAATTCGTTCAATCATTCCATTCCTCCTTGTAGTATTCCTCCTGTCCAATCATCTCCTATGACTAATTATCATAGAGTCCCACCACCTTACTCTTTACCTTCTTTCAATAACATAACACCTCCATCTCAATCTAACACATCCAATATGAATTCTTCGACTGAAGCGACCATTAACAATCTTGCACAAACTGTCTCTTCTTTACAGCAACAAATTGCCTCTATGAATCAATCTAAGTTTAGTGTGCCCACATTTGACGTTGCGAGCCCACTTTCTCTTGACATTGTCCGAGCTATTCCCCCTAAACATGTTGAAATCCTGCATTTGGAGCTTTATAATAGTAAAGGTGACCCTCTAACACATGTTAAGACCTTTCAAACAATATGTACTGATTTTGCTTATGACCAAAGGTTGCTTTCAAAACTGTTCACTAGAACATTAAGAGACAAAGCCCTACAATGGTATTTCTCGTTGCCTTCTTATTCTATTACTTCTTTCGAACAACTTGCAAATGCTTTCATTCAACAATTTCAAAACAATATAAGTCCTAAAGTTACTTTGATTGATTTAATGCATTGTAAACAAGGTGTTAAAGAAAAAGTGACTGATTTCATTGGTAGATATAAGCATTTGTATGCTCAAATTTCTTTTCCAGTGCCTGACAATGATATTCAAAGAATCTTTATTTCTAATTTACAAAAAGATATCCGAGACAAACTTCTGTTTTCTGAGTTTACTTCTTTCCAACAGTTGTGTGCAACTCTTCACAATTATCAACTGACTGTGAGTCAAATGGAACAATCACATCCTATGGCTCTGAGTGATAAGGGTGATAGCAGTCAACAACCATTTGGGAAGTTTAAACCGAACAGAGATTCCATCAAATTCAATGAAAACATCATCAACAACAATGTGAATGCAGCATCAGGTGTGCCTCCTATTTCTAAATTTTTCAAGAAAGAAAGAAAGTATACTCCTTTGAATGAATCATTACATAGTATTATGAATAAGTTATTGGAACAAAATGTGCTTACTCTTCCTCCTATAAGACAAATTGATCCTGCAAAGATTACTTCACCTTATTTTGATAACAAAGCTTTTTGTCACTTTCATCGTCAGCCTGGGCATGATACTGAAAAATGTTTTTCTTTAAAGGGTAAAATTCAAGATTTGATTGATAATAATACTATTTCTGTTTCTGGAGTGAATGATAAAGGCAATACATCTGTAGCTCCTCCTAATCAAAACCTTCAAATTTTCACTGATCCATTACCTTCTCATACCTCTAATGCAATTGAGACTAATGATTCCTCTCTTTCATCTGATGGTCTTGTGTCTATGACTCCGAATGTGATTAACTTTGTAAAGCAGCAAGAAATCCCTAAAGAACCTTCCATCACATTTGATTCTAGTGAAACCATTAGGGCACCTGATGGTCCTTTATACATAGTTGCAAAAGTTAAGAATACACCTTGCCGTGGAGTGCTTATTGATCCTTCGTGCATGATTAATGTTATTACTGAAGAATTTCTTTTTACTTTGCAATTGAATCAAGTGATTTATGACAAAATAGATGTGATTGTGAAATTATTTGATGCATTTTCTTGTCCTGCAATTGGTTCTATTACATTGCCTATTGAGGTCCATAACAAATCCCTTGATGTGAACTTTGCTATTATTCCATCTTCCGAACAATTTCGTGTGAAGCTTGGCTATCCTTGGCTATCTTCCATGAAAGCTATTGCTTCTCCTATTCACAAGTGTTTGAAATTTCCCCATAATGGTGAAGTTGTTACTGTCAATCATAGTCTCTTTAAACCAGCTGAAAGAACTTCTAGCGTTCCTATTGATTACTTTTGGCCTAAACAATTCCAATCTCTTCCTCCGCGAAGTGATCATCTTTTCAAATCTTATCAAAAGTGGAAAACAGATATGATCCTATCTCTAAGTGAACCTAGAACACCTAAACTTGATATTCCTATCATTCTTGAGAAGGAAGTTCTTCCTTTGAAAGATAAAACTAATGTCTTTCCTCAAGAAGATTCCCAACCCATCCCTATGGATGTGACTATGTCTATATCTAATAAACTTCCTAAAAGTAGACCTATCCCTCCTCGTCATGATGGACTTGGTCTCCTTCCTAAACCAAATATTCCTCCTTTATATGGAGCAGTTCCTCCTCCTTCCTTTTATAGAGAGAAGAGACCTTCTTCTTCTCCTATTGTCCAGCCTAAGAGACCACAACCTAAACACCCAAGTGCTAAGGATGAGAACATTCCTCCTCCTCAATCTTCTCAACTTCCTACTAAGACTAGATGAAATCGTTCTGCACGTGAACGCCGACGAAAGCGTTGTCTTAGAGCTCAAGCAGCTGCTTCTCAAACTTTGCAATCTCCAAAAACACCTTCAACAAGCATTATTCCATTTTCTCCTCAGCCGGACATTGAGCCTAAATCTCCTAAACATAAGATGCATGATGGTCTTGATCTGGTGCGAGTTAAAGATCCTATTTTTATAAATCTTGATGATGATATGGATGAAAATGTTATTCATGATGAAAATGTTACTTCTCTTGCTTCTGATAGTGAATATGAACTTGTTGATATTGATAACCATTTATCTAATGAATTTTCTAAAGCACTTATCCTAGCTCCTAGACAAGAACAACGTGGCTCGGAACATGAACATAGCCCTTGTTTGGATCTTGTGATAGCTCCATCTGCTATGTCGGATGTTCCTCGTCTAGCGTGTTCCCTGCCTTCCCGAAACATTGATCAGCAAGATCGGGGGGTAGATGACGTGCTAGACTAGTTTCATTAGCATAGCAGATTCTCTCCCCCTCTCTTTTGTTACTTCTTCTATATGTTACTCTCATTCTTCTATTTGTTGTCCTTAGTGTTGTCTACTTGAGGACGATGCAAAGCATTGAGATCTCTCGATCTCTCTCATGTTGACTCAAAAGACACATGTGTTCCCTTCTTCTAGGTGACCTTCCTTGATTGGGGAATGAAGAACAATTATGCATACATACATATGATACATATACATGAATTATCATACAGCATACTGACCCTGAGGAAAGCGAGGTCACCTTGTGCTTTGTGTTTTTTGTCTATTATCCTTGGGTTTATCTCACACTTGGGGGCTAAATCCTTGCGATAACGTGCTCCTTTCCCTTCTCATTCTTATATGTATCACTACCTTAAAGCAATCATCCCCGGTGAGGCGTGTACGATCGCTTTAACGTAGGGGGGCATACATCCCGTTCATATCTTTTCAAGATACTTGAAAATTTCTTGGCAAATTTAACCTTGCCTTGAAAATTTTTGATATCTTTCTTGCATGACTCATAGTGAGGGAACCTTACTACTGACAGTCATGGTTCTTCCTCGTGATCTTCCCTTTTACTTTGTCAATCGGAGTCGTAAGATCCTTAGTCCACTGGGGGCTTGGTGTATCTTGCCTCCTTGACGTGGTGAAAGTCTTTCAATGTTGTTTCCTTGTACTTTACCGGAAGTATGAGCGTACGCCTATACTCCCGCTAAAGTGGGGGCTAAATGTAGCGTCCTAAAATTGCGACACTTGCAATTTCGACTGTATTTCGGTCTTCACGATGGCGATGCAACACGCAACCTGAATGGAGACCCCGAAACCTGATTATGACACTGAAAACTGCATTTTCTTGCACCCTGGCCTGAACCTCCTTTGCACCCTGCTGTCCCGGGAGGTGGGACCAGAGCGCCCAGCGCCCTGGTCCCTGGGTCCTATTTTGGGCCCGGTCTCCTAAGGGGTCTCGGGTCTTTTTGTTTGCAAATTGGAAATTAACTTTCCTGGTCAGCCTAAGGTCGGGAAAATCAGTCTATCAGCCCTAATTGACAAGTATATAAACTACATTTTCCTCTCTCATTTGGATGGATACACACATGAGGGAAAAGGCATGGAAACTATACTCAAGCATTCAAGCATTCAAGCATTCTTTCAAGCAATTGATCATTCTAAGTCTCCATTCAAGGCTAAGTGTTGCATTCAAGTCAAGGATTCAACCATTGAAGAGGAGATCACATACTACATGCTACAACATACAACATACAACATCTATACCTTCGCACATAAGGATACAAACATCCTTAGAACAAGGTATTAGTACTTGTTTTACAGTTATTTACATTTACAACACTTGCTCATTTCTTGGTTAATTCCAAAACCGAGGTTTGACCTAAAGGCAAACCCCTAATCCCTAACCCCCAATCGTCATCGCTTTTCTGTGTGTAGGTTGCAGGTACGCGACTGAAATTGAAGATCTGGAATCCTTGTGCAGAGACGAACAGATCCCCCTTCGTTTCACGGATTTTTTGGAGGACCGTGGCGCTTGGGCGCCATCGTCCCGACAACTTTTGCTCAAATTTGCAGGACAGTGCCGTATCGACATTTTATTGCTAATTCCAGGTCCGCAGCTTCATACTGTATCCCTATCTCAGTTTATAAGCGAATCTTTGTCATTTTCTATGCATTCCTAGCTTAATTCTCCTATGCACATTCTTTACAAAAGAGGGTAGCCTTGAAACTCATTTAGCATCCAATCTTGCATTGTGTGGGATTGGATCTTGTGGGTTTCAACCCCTCTTTTGAATGTAAAGTCTCTCCCCTAAGTGAAAACCATCAACCCTAGTGGATCTCCCTTCTCTCTCCTCAGAGTTGGAAGAGGGGAGAGCAACTAGGGTTCGATCGCGATTTTCCGCTTTACAATTACATTGACACAATTTCCGTTTACGATTAACTTCCATATAATCATTTATGATTCTATGCTCCTAGCATACTTATTACTTCATCATGATTCCTAAAGTACATAAGGAAATAATAACAAAGTCTTCATCATCTACCATAACCAAAGTTATCATTACCACTAGAACAACATAGTCATTTCTTATATACATGATTTCTTTTACAACCATTACATAAGAATTTCATGACATAAATCACATCATCATTTGCATTCTTGCTATAATTATTATCCATGAGCAATATGAAGAAGCATCCTCATCCACGCAAGAAGAATCCAAAGACAGGAATATCCCAATGGTTTAAAAGCACCAACCACCCGACCATGTGGAACCAAAGGAACCACCCCCTGTGCTAGGAGATGACACAAGGTCCCAACACAAATTCTACATCTAGGCTGACACTTAAGACCAAAGAGACTAAACAAGACAAGGACACTCAAGCAAGAACCATCACAAGATAACACAAATATAAAACTCCCAGAGGCGCACAAATCATCAAGGCATAAATACATCTCAAGCAAAGGACACATGTAGGAGCAGAGTGTCATCAGATGCTATCCTCCCCCATAATATTGCCAATACACAACTCTTCACGGCATAACCTCGATAGACATGTGGAGCCATTTCTACCCATGAGAGAATCAAGGGAGTTTTGACTTACCATCTTCACGGCCTTCTCATGCTTATCCTAAAACATCCTCCCTAGGAATCAGCCATGAGGCTTCAAACTATTCATTATCTTGTTTAAATGAGTTCTAATTACCCATCCCAATTAATTTATTATAAATGTTATCACTTGTTTACAAATCATAGAAAATTCCAATGTGCCCTAGTGGTCTAGACTTCATGCATCCTTACAAGGAACCTCATGCAAGCCTATCTCTCGTGACCCCGATTATCACAAGGAAACCCAATCCTCCTAACATGGCCCAACAATAAATCATAAGAGGCTCCAATTCAAATTCCAAGAAAAGATCCATAACTTCATCATGCAGCTCAACAACACATAAAAACATGCAAAGAAAAACCATAGCTAAAGAGCGCAAAGGACTGAAATCCATAACAATGCAAAATGAGCCTCAAGTGGAAATCCATCTCATATAAGAAATATTCCATCAATAATACATATCAAATTTTGTTGTCTTCACAACAATATCATCTTGCTATCTACACAACAATAACATCTTGGTGTCTCCACAACAATACCATTTTTCCATTGCAACATCTCAATATAAGAAAAGACTCAAATCGTCAACAATAAATAAGTCAAGAATGTTGCAACATAGAAAACACAAAATTGCATCAAATTGATAAATGACAGTAGCTGGAAAAATGTCTGCAAAAAATCCCCAAAATCCTCTGGAATGAAATCAAACTCGAGAATCCAAATCTAACTGAAAAACAACGAAAATGCCAATGACAGGAAGAACAACACTTTTGCATTGAAGTTTAGTGCTTTTGCATTATAGGTTAGCGCTTATGCATTACAAGTTAGCGCCTATGTTAAATAGTTTAGTGCCTGTGCAGATAAGGACAACGCTTTTGCACAAAGTACAACGCATATACACCAAAAGACAACACAAATGAAACAACAGACAACGCAATTGCATAAAAGGACAACGCAAATGAATGAAAGGACAACGCAAATGCAGAATCAACGCTTTTGCATAAAAAGAAGGAAAATCACAGAACTTTCGACAGATATTTAAAAATCAAACTTAAAACATAAGGCCTTGAAAAACATATGCATAGAGTCGCTCAGAACCAACAAGTAAGAAGAAATAATTAGAATAAGGTTTAATAAAATATAGAGGGAGAAATTCCAAAACATATCCACAACTAGGAGATCTAGAACTCACCCACATAGACTTTTTTTGAGTCTGAGATACACAGGTAACTCTACCAACAATAAATAAGGCCAAAGATATATCAAACAAAACACCAATCACATGATCCAGACAATGATATAGGATCTCACTACAAGCAGCCATGAATCCAGACTTTTTAATGCCGTGAGCAGCAACATACAAGAGATCAAATATTTCTCCAATACAACTATATACAAACAGCCATATAATATAAAGTTTTCCCCACCATATATGAATTTGAAAACCACAATAAACCAAATATTTCATTCCCAGCTCCCGAAAGACATTTTCAGACATGGAGCATACACATAGAGATTTCAAAGCTAAAAATAAACAAAGACAAGGAAGCCAACCTGCACCCTGAGTGATGGATAAGAGTTGAGGTAGAGCTCCATCCAAGTCCAAAGCCAAACCAAGAAACTCCAGCAACAATCCAAAGCCAAAACCCAAAGAAAACTCTTGTAGAGAATATTTTTTGCAAAAGAAGAAGCCAACCCAAAAACTTCACAGGAAAGAAAATAAAAAGCCAAACAATAACCAAAAACCCTAGCCTCAATCTCAGCCAATCAAAATATTCCAATCTATAATATATTTTACCAAACCCACCATATAATATAATTTTACCTCCCTTTTCAAATTCAACCAATAAAAAAAGAGGGTAGGTAAGATCAATATAAATCATGTTTTTACAATTTGGTGGGAATGTTTTATTATTTTATTTTAAAGTGTATTTAAACAACCCACTTAATATAAAAGTCAAACTAATAAATAAAACATGAGCCACAATTAAATAAATCAAATGGGGAAACTAAATTAAATAAACCAAGGGTTCATAAATGAATTAAAGAACCAAATAAACATTAAACACCAAAAGAATATTAAACCATAGGCAATTAAATAAATAAATAAACATTTAAATACCAATAAAAGGTCAAATCACAAATAAATATAAAACCACAACATAAGCTAAACAATAAATATTAAATAAATATTAAATCATCATTAAAATAAATAAATATTTAAATATCAAATAATTAAATACCCAAAAGGCAAGAATCCAATAAATTAATTTAAACATTAGATAATCAAATAATCAAATTACTATTAATCAAAATAATTAAAATAAATATTATTAAATATTTAATCTCGCATCAATAAATCAATCAGCCTCAACATAATAGGATTAACCAACCAATACTAACATACTCACAACACAGGAGAAACCAAGCTTACTAACTGACATGGTGAATTGCGCCAAGACGTTGATGACTCATAGTGAACAACTTAGACCTAGAGTATGTGAGGGCAAATTCTGCCAACTCTGAACCACATACCATTGGGATTTAAAGACACGCTAAGATCTATGGAGCTAGGTGGAGTCGATGTCTGGTACCTGCAAATCCTGCATCCACAAAATGATGATACGAAATATCGAAATATATATATATATATATATATATATATATATATATATATATATATATATATATATATATATATATATATATATATATATATATATATAACAGGCAAGGGTTAGAGAATCACAATGACACATCTCGCTCACAATGAGTGATGTAGAATTGTCTCTATCTCGAAGATAGTCATACAACAATCAAACACACCATAAGACTCATCATAGATAATCATTAGATATGGTTAGTACATTAAAAACATCATCAAGTGCATGATTAGTATAATTCATGATTATAGTAAGGCATGTAAAATTCATCAACACTCATGCTCATCAAATCACATGATCAATATAGTCTTTCGATAGTCAATCCCATAATAAGTATATAGTGTCTAATAAATCAATAATGATAGTATCAACATCATATAAATCATCTGAAATAGCCTATGCCCAATAATGTCTATCATGCATGAATTAAAAGTCAACTATAGTCAAAACAAGTCAAGTCAAGGGTGGACCCTACATCCTCCCTGTAGTACCCTTGCTCATTTGAACTCATTAGACTCACATTTTATTATTGGTTGTTTTCAGTGGATATATTATTATGATATATTATTCAATTTTTTTTTATAACATTATGCTTTATTTGGAGATGAAATCTATAATTTATTTGCAGTATTTCAGTACTTGTGATTTATGGCATTTTATGTATTATTGCTATGTATTGACATTTTACTTTATTTATGCAATGTGGAATTATATGTTGTGTGTTTGCGAGTGTATTGGATGCAAGGGGACGATTTTCCTTCACTCATTTCGGTGAGATAGGGAACATCGCGATTCTCCTTCATCGGTATGTATGTCGTGTTTTCTATATTGTATATATATGCATGTGTGGTTCAGTGATGCAGGATATTGCAGGTACAAGTATCGGGTAGGTACGAGGTATCGTCTCCACTTGGCTTCACAGGTCTGAGCGTGCCTTATATTTTTCGATGGAAGTGGAGGAGATAGTAGTTGACCCTATTTTACTCAATTACACTCGTATGAGTGTCGCCAATTGGTCGTTTTGTCAGTTAGTTCGGTCTTTGTATTTTGTCATTTTATCTTTTATTTGTAATTTCTTGAGATTTGTTTAATTTGAGTGTTTTAGTGGATTTAATTAATTAAGTTTATGAAATTATCTCATAGTTGAGTTATGTATGCATTGAGATTATAAATTTAATTAATTAAAAAAATTATTAAATTAAGTTGCAAGCTGCATGATATTAGAAATATATTTTATTTAAATTTTAGTGGAAAAATAAATTAGATTAATTATATTTATTGTTTCCTATAATTTTAAATAAATAAATAAATAAAAGGATAAATAAATAAATAAATAAACAAAAGAATAAATAAATAAAAGAATAAATAAATAAATAAATGAATAAAATAATTAATTAGAATTAAAATATTGTTTTAATTCTTTATTTAGAAAAAGAATTAATTGGAATTAAAGTATTGTTTTAATTCTTCATTTAGAAAATTAATTAATTGCATGAGAAAAGAAAAGAAAGAATAATGATTTTTAATTATTGCATGTTAGCTTATCTTTTCTTATAAAATTAGAAAATAAAACAAAATTACTTTTATTCTAAATTTAGGTTTTTTAGAAAAAACTATTGAACCTAGAACTTTAGTTTAAAAAGGGGAATAGGTCATTGTTTTAGATACACAGGAACAGGTCAAGAATTTAGGTGAAGGAATTTATTGGAAGCTTATTGAAAAAGTTAGGGCGCTTCTACAAATTTCTTCCAAGAAAGCTATACCAGGTTGGATGAATTCTTAGTTGTGGGTTTTTAGTAAATATTTTTATTTTTCTCTGATTGACGTGTGTGTGTTAAATTATTGTCGAATACAAACCCTCTTTTGATGAATTCAAGTTTTGTTTTGAAATCCATGCCTAATGTGTACTTCTAATTTATAGGAAGAAAGTAATTTTGGGAAAATTAGGAAAATTATTATAGAAAATTCATCAAGATTTTATGATGCATGGAGAATTGCAAGGTTTGGGAGGAATGAGATTCTTAGAGAAAATATTCCCTCTTGTTTGATTTTTGTTTCGATACTTGGCTATGGGAGTCCTTTTTAATATTTGTGTGTCTATGTGAAATTATTTAGTTATTTTAGAAATAAATTTAATCATTAATTAAATTTATTATGTTATTAAAAGTTAAGGGAATTTGTTTTATTATATTATTTTGGAGAAATTATGTATTAATTAATTTTCCTTTTAATAAATTTGATTGGAAATAAATTTTGGTTGAAAATAGAATTTACTGGTTTTTAGGTTATTGTATGTTTAAAAAAAAAAAAAAAAAAATTAATTATAAAAAAAATTAAATTAATTAAAAATAATAATAATAATATATATATATATAGAGAGAGAGAGAGAGAGAGAGAGAGAGAGAGAGTATTTTCTGTGGTTTTAATTATGTTATTTTGGAAATGAAAGATATTTCAAAATTAAATCTTCTTTTTATTATATATTTTAATGTGATATAATTATATAATATTATATTCATAGAGAATATATATATATATATTATTTTTAATTTGGAATTTAATTTAGATTATTGATATAATATAATCAAGTTTATTTGTAAATTAATCATGAACATATAATTAGGTGGTTAATTTGTATGTGATTTTATTTAACTTTATTGGACAAATGACAGATTGATTTCTTTGTATTAAAACAGATGTATTTTCTTATTGTCTGGAAAATCTTTAATTGCAAGTTATTTATGTTTTTGATTGTTTTAAGAAAAGATTGTCTGTATTAGGATCTTGTGTAAATGGTGTTTGCAGTCAAGCTTAATTTCATCGCAATTCTGGTTGAGTTGTCATTGTGTCCTATGTTATTATTTCTCCTTGGTCAGGTGTTGTTGTATAACCTTATTGATGTGAGCCATTGTGTGTGTTTGTCCAAATGGTCAATCTTGGGTTAGCGATTATGTATCCTTCACCTGTGCTTTGTCAGGATTGTTTATGGTTGTCTGTTTCGCCATAGAGTTCTCGTAGAGAGAGACATTTCCTATTAGTGTTCTATGAGAGAGAGTGGCTTTCGAGCGGGGGCCGTGCCGAAGTGGATGACAGGATAACCTGTCGAAAGTTAGTTAAAAAGTGATAACATAATAATATATTGGGGGGGAGTGAGATAAATATTAATTAAGATAAGTGTACCTCGTGCATAGGTGAGTGCTTGTACAAGGCTCATAATGTTACGAGAAGGCCTGGAATGGCAAACTTACCACCTTGTCTTCACGAAAGGATTGGTAGGGTCCACTTGAGACTTAGTTGGAACCAGAGGCTCGGGAGAGGTTACTAGGAGAAACCCAGGGACGGGGGCCGGCACCTATGGAGGCTATACCATGGTAACCATCAAGCTATGCGATGACACTCTCTCCTTAGAGTCACTAGTGTTTTGTGAGTTATGTTTCATGGATGGTTGCAGAGTCTTATAGTCCTTTCGTACTTGTTTTACTTTGCTTGCTTGAGGGTTTTCTACTATCTCCTAGCACGGTGGGGTGGTTCCATTTCGGGATCACATGGTCGGGTGGTAGTGCCACTTCCCATCAGATGTTCTAGATTGTATCTTCAGGCGAGGAAAGGCTTTACTGGTGTTCTTGGTTCGTGGTTTATGTACCAGCTCTTGTTCGAGATCATTGTTTAGTTGAGACCTTGTGGTCATTGTATCGGAATTTTATGTAACCTTGATATTGTATCTTTGTAATCAGTGGTATTATTGGAAGCCATGTATTTGTGGGTATTGTAATAGTATGTCAGTGGAATGTATGTTATTTCAGTTGCTTTGATCTTATGTTAAAATGTTTTATGGAAGTTTGGATACATTGGAATACTTTCATTTCTTCATTATGGAATTTAGATGTATGTGTAGTTTTTAACTTAAGCATTTAATTTATCTAGATAAATGGACAATTGGATTAACTATGGTGTTAATATAATATACAAATTAATCTTCATTGGTAACCCTTAGGAAATCATATGTTAGACTTCCGCTATGTTATTAAACATGCAATGGTTGTAGCTAATGCACTTAGTCTTTAACAAAAAAAATTATTTCACCCTTTAGCTGCCTAGTTGTGTTGTTTTCCTTTAGGGTTCCTAGCGGGGCATTACACTCCCCCCCTTAGAATCGACTTACTCCTGGAAGTCGTAAGAGTTAGGGTGACAACTAGCACACATAAATCAAAAACTTCCTTTTAACACAAAAATATTATGATATTTTCCAACTCCAAGAAAGATAATGACAACTAAATTTCCTCATTATGCTTAATTATTCAAAATAAACACGTTACACAAGAGGTAAATGAAGCACCGACTATTATTAATTACGACATGTACACTAAATTGTTAAAATATTTACAAGGGAACTTTATTTTAACCACACTTGCAATTCAAAACTATAATTTCAATCATTGATTTAAGCATCAATAAGAAGAAATCAATATATTTCACACCACTATTCATAGTAACACTCCTTCAACATCTAATTGCATGCAAATAGAGAGAGAGAGAGAGAGAGAGAGAGAGAGAGAGAGAGAGAGAGAGAGAGAGAGATACATTTACACAATAACCAAGCATATATAACCTATTTATTTAAAAGAACAAATTTTATGGCATTCAAATTTCCTAATTTTCCACCATGCTTACATTGCGCTACACTTTATACAACATTAGCAGCAATCCTTATCCAATCAAATCATTCAAAAGACATCCTTAATTCATTATGTGTACACAAGATTTTGAAGGCAAGAAATCACCAATTTCTTTTATTTAACTATTCCATAAATTTTAGAGTTCACAATTCCAAGGCACTTCTATCTATTATAAACTTTATAAAGTTACCAATAAATTTCATCTTATTAACACCTTTCATTTACTCAACTAATAACATCATTATCTAATTGTTTTCTTAGTCTAGTTCACTTTTCCGCGATGTCCTCCCTCGCACATACAATCAGAGGTTCATAATGAACACCATAGAGACAACACTTGGCTCAAGATTTGGGCCCACAATACATCGACACTCAGAATGACCACCATAGAAAACAAAAGATGAGGTCAAAGGAAATATCCTCAAAATAATTCATTAAATTAAAAGAGAAGAAAAGTTGCAAGCAAAATCAATCAAGAAATTTAAGTGTGACAAGTGCCACCACAAGGGCAAAATAAAAGAAAGAAAAACTCAGTGGTCATCCCAAAAGTAAAGAAATCTCAAAAATATACATTAATCCCAATGATACATCACTCGAATAATAAATTAACTCAAGGCAAAATAAACAACTCATCCAACCCACATCATGAGGTGACCAACATTAGCCACACCAAAGGGAGTAACCACTACACAACATCCAAGGGTGAAATGCCTTGAATGTGTTAGAGAGTGCATGCCATATATTTAAGACTTTTATTTAATCCATATATCCATATTCTTTCCATTATTTTTAAAGCAATGCAATATTTTTTTGTTTGAAAATCTAGACCATTATCCTTTATGAAAGTTGACATAGGTAGGAAGAGATAAAGCGGCTACGCACTCACACATGCACAAGGAATATACTCATACCATGACTAATGTTCAAGATATCTTATCTATACCATGATCATATTCACCAAGTTATAATAGAAACAGAGGTTAGAGATTCAATTAATCACTTGACAATAGACTATAGCATGCATCATTTCCATTAATGCACATCTAATAACCTATAGAAGATTAGAAAGTCCTTCATAAGGCGTTTAAGCAATTTAGTCAATCATATATTTAAACAAGCGAAATAGGTCTCATTACTAAAGAAAAAATTTAATATCAATTTTCTACTCAGATTACCAATAATAATACTCTGATATACTTCTAGTCGTCTAAGTTAAGAATATCTTAGTCCCACTTCCAGAACTTAGTTTTATTTTCATCTCATACCACTTAAATTCCAAGAATACATGCATCATTCTATTTAAACTCACTTCCTATTATTACTTGATTACTATCATTCATAGGCTATGTACTTTCGACATTTAGAATCCCAACACAATTTCATATAACTAATTATCATTTTATCTCATTAGAATTTGCTAAGGAAGCACTTCTTGAAATTCAATAAGGTAATGATATAGTAACCTTTCTTAATTTATCTATCTAGTTAAGAGAAATATTTATTAAATGCCACACAATTCCTGCACAAAGCTAAAACTTTTATCTTGCCAAACCAAATAAAGACACAATGGTATCATTTCGATTTCTACATATGCAATGCACTGATCCTTTCTTCAATAAAAATATTTATCTCCCTTTAGTTTGCAATACATTTCCTAATTAAATGATGGGATATTCTATTTAATCAATTCTTCCCTTTAAAGAACAAGGATTATGAATGCAATACCTAAATTTCAGTATTCAATGCAAATTAATTTCATCTAATCTTCCCTTTAATGTATACAAGTCATATTCATAAATCATTATCCAATCCTTCTACTTAATATCAATAATCCCCAGGTATTTGAATCTTTTACCCCCAAGAGAGAATAGGAAGAAAGGGGTATTCCAACACAAATCAATACACACAATTTTATGCAAACTCAGTTTGAATTACCTAGTCATGCCAACAACAACTACCACTTTTTAAAGATATGCAATTTCAACTTCCACAAGTGGGACTAGAAATCTCAAATCCTTCGATAGCTATGATTTCCTCAAACAATATTTTATTACATACAAAATCACACATATACCAAAACAACCAATAGTTTTATGGGGTAATCACTATATTACCAACTAACTTCATTACATTTCACATAGGAGATTGAAATAAGGAAAAAGGCATTCCAACTACTTTTATTAAGAACCACATACAATTTCCTCAATTTTCACATCATGATCTATACTAAATTATTCTTAAATGCATAATACAAATGCTTCACCCTTCTATTCATAAGAAGATCAACATATGAGACTAATTGCATGAAGATAGCATTAGTTAAGAGGATACACACATTCTTTTCTCATTCTGCAACATAATTAATTATGTATAAGGAAAGTGACCCTAATCATTCAAGTAAGCACTAGAAATTTATAGAGCAAGTAAGAACATATAGACACTTCTCTTATTCTGGAGACATGCATAAGGAATAATTACATATTTTACTTAAAGTTATGATTCCTATAAGGAATTAGAGAGAAACACAAGACATAGATATCTAATATTCCAAAAATTCCAATAACACTTTTTCTAAGACAAATCTCAAAGAGTAACTTGATTGAAAGAACATCAAGACACATTAACAAGACTGATAGCAACATCCTTAACCAAAGATCCCAACTTTGCAACATGGGCTCTGATACCAAATGTAATGCCCACCAAAATACCCCAGAGAAAAATAGCTAGATACACACTAATTTAATTCTTTTTTTTTACAATACAACACATAACATCACTTAAGAAATGCAGCGAGCACTCAACAACATTTAAGTGTTATGAACATAGAATAGTTCATTCAAGCTAATCAAACAATTACGCAAGCGGAATACAATAAGACATTACTACTAACTCCCGAGGGTATCTCAATGCCATTACCTAATCTACATAAGCAATCATCATTTACTTTCTTCCAGATCAATACCTCATAATCTTAATCATTATACCCACATAGGTGCAACATAGCAATACCTAACACAAATGATATGCAACCTTCTTAGTCTTTCATTTAATATGAGATTCTATCCTTCAATGCACAACTTTTCCCTTTTCCATTAGGTTCATTTTATACACCAATTCCAAATGTTCCTATTACCATTAACCAACCTTCGTCTATAAACATCACCATACACATACCAAGATTAACCCTTATATTACATTAACACAATTTCTATTTACGATTAACTTTCATATAATCATTTATGATTCTATGCTCCTAGCATACTTATTACTTCATCATGATTCCTAAAGTACATAAGGCAATAATCATAAAGTCTTCCTAAAACATTTAACCCATATCTCATTTAATACTCCTAAAATCTCTTACACTATATCAATTAACCAACAATCCTCTTATTACAAATTAAGTAACTACACAAATTCATCTCACCACAAACTAAGATACAATATCCTAATTCCATAACAACTAATAGCATCCACCAAATGGAGATATAACCTTAAACCATAACACATGATACATTCTAATCCTTTCCTAAAAGACAAGCATTCATTTTACCGTCTACCCATACACTTACTAGTAATTTCCATTAATAAGATTAGTAATTCATTCATAAAGAAAATCCATACGATATTTTCATAAGGAACATTCAACTACATCCCAAGCATTATAAGATTTCAATCCAACCACTAGATCACTGTCTACAAAGTATGATACTATAATTTCAAATTCTTTAATCACAACTCATAAACATGTCCTAAGATATCCTCCAGCATTACTCATACTCATACTCATACATACTACCAAGGCCTAACATTTCTTATACTTAAAGAATTAGTTAAAGAAACCAACTTAAAGAATTAGTTAAAGAAACCATTTAAGTCTAATACCATTATCATAACATTTATACCATTTCCTTTTAACATGGCTCATCAAGAATACAAAATGCACCATTTAATTTCGAAGAAAACTTTACTTATCCACAACTCATGCATCCATTCCATTTAATATAAATGTGTTACACTACAACTCAAGGTTCATCATTACAATCATCTACCATAACCAAATTTATCACTACCACTATAACAACATAGTCATTTCTTATATACATGATTTCTTTTACAACCATTACATAAAAATTGCATTACATAAATCACATCATCATTTCCATTCTTGCTGCAATTATTATCCATGAACAATCTGAAGAAGAATCCAAAGACAGGAACATCCCAATGGTTTAAACGCACCAACCACCCGACCATGTGGAACCAAAGGAACCACCCCCCATGCTAGGAGATGACACAAGGTCCCAACACACACTCTACATCTAGGTTGACACTTAAGACCAAGGAGACTAAACAAGACAAGGACACTCAAGCAAGAACCATCACAAGATAGTATAAATAGAAAAATCCCAGAGGCGCACAAATCATCAAGGCATAAATACATCTCAAGCAAAGGACACATGTAGAAGTGGAGTGTCATCACATGCTATCCTCCCACATAATATTGCCAATACACAACTCTTCATGGCATAACCCCGATAGACATGTGGGTCCATTTCTACCCATGAGATAATCAAGGGAGATTTGACTTACCGTCTTCACGGCCTTCTCATGCTTATCCTAAAACATCCTCCCTAGGAATCATCCATGAGGCTTCAAACTATTCATTATCTTGTTTAAATGAGTTCTAATTGCCCATCCCAATTAATTCGTTATAAATGTTATCACTTGTTTACAAATCATAGAAAACTCCAATGCGCCCTTGTGGTCTAGACTTCATGCATCCTTACAAGGAACCTCATGTGAGCCTATCTCTCATGACCCCGGTCATCACAAGGAAGCCCACTCCTCCGAACATGGCCCAATAATAAATCATAAGAGGCTCCAATTCAAATTCCAAGAAAAGATCCATAACTTCATCATGCAGCCCAACAACACATAAAAACATGCAAAGAAAAACAATAGCTAAAGAGTGCAAAGGGTTGAAATCCATAACAATGCAAAATGAGCATCAAGTGGAAATCCATCTCATATAAGAAATATTCCATCAATAATACATATCAAATTCTGATGTCTTCACAACAATATCATCTTGTTGTCTCCACAACAATAACATCTTGTTGTCTCCACAACAATACCATTTTTCCATTGCAACATCTCAATATAAGAAAAGACTCAAATCTTCAACAATAAATAAGTCAAGAATGTTGCAGCATAGAAAACACAAAATTGTATCAAACTGATAAATGACAGTAGCTGGAAAAATGTCTGCAAAAAATCCCAAAAAGCCTCTTGAATGAAACCAAACTTGAGAATCCAAATCTGACTGAAAAACAATGAAAACACCAATGAGAGGTAGAACAATGCTTTTGCATTACAGGTTAGCGCCTATGCAGAGAAGGACAACACTTTTGCACAAAGGACAACGTATATACACGGAAAGACAACATAATTGCATAAAAGGACATCACAAATGAATGAAAGGACAACACAAGTGCAGAATCAACGCTTTTGCATAAAAGTATGGAAAATCAAAGAACTTTCGGCAAAGATTTAAAAACCAAACTTAAAACATAAGGCCTCGAAAAACATATGCATAGAGTCGCTCGTAATCAACAAGTAAGAATAAGTAATTAGAATAAGGTTTAATAAAATACAGAGGGAGAAATTCCAAAACATATCCACAGTTGGGAGACCCAAAACTCACCCACAAATACTTCTTTTGAGTCTGAAATACACAGGTAACTCTACCAACAATAGATAAGGCCAAAGCTATATCAAACAAAACACCAATCACATAATCCAGACAATGATATAGGATCTCACTACAAGCAGCCATGAATCTAGACTTTTTAATGCCGTGAGCAACAACATACAAGAGATCAAATATTTCTCCAATACAACGATACAAACACCCATATAATATAAAGTTTTCTCCACCATATATGAATCTGAAAACTATAATAAATCAAATATTTCATTCCCAGCTCCTGGAAGACATTTTCAGACACAGAGCATACACAAAGAGATTTCAAAGCTGAAAATAAAAAAAGACAAGGAACCCAACCTGCACCCTGAGTGATGGATGAGAGTTGAGGTAGAGCTCCATCCAAATCCAAAGCTAAACTAAGAAACTCCAACAACAATCCAAAGCCAAAACCCAAAGAAAACTCTTGCAGAGAATATTTTTTGCAAAAGAAGAAGCCAACCCAAAAAATTTACGGGAAAGAATATAAAAAGCCAAACAATAACCAAAAACCCTAGCCTCAATCTCGGCCAATCAAAATATTCCAATCTATAATATATTTTACCAACCCCACCATATAATATAATTTTACCTCCCTTTTCAAATTCAACCAATAAGAAAAGAGGGTAGGTAAGATCAATATAAATCATGTTTTTACAATTTGGTGGGAATGTTTTATTATTTTATTTTAAAGTGTATTTATACAACCCACTTAATATAAAAGTCAAACTAATAAATAAAACATGAGCCACAATTAAATAAATCAAATGGGAAAATTAAATCAAATAAACCAAGGGCTCATAAATGAATTAAAGAACCAAATAAACATTAAATACCAAATGAGTATTAAACCATAGGCGATTAAATAAATAAATAAACATTTAAATACCAATAAAAGGTCAAATCACGAATACATATAAAACCACAACATAAGCTAAACAATAAATATTAAATCATCATTAAAATAAATAAATATTTAAATATAAAATAATTAAATACCCAAAAGGCGAGAATCCAATAAATTAAATTAAACATTAGATAATCAAATTACTATTAATCAAAATAATTAAAATAAACATTATTAACTATTTAATCTCGCATCAATAAATCAATCAGCCTCAACATAATAGGATTAACCAACCAATACTAACATACTCACAACACAGGTGAAACCAAGCTTACTAACTGACATGGTGAATTGCGCCAAGACAATGACGACACATAGTGAACAACTTAGACCTAGAGTATGTGAGGGCAAATTGTGCCAACTCCGAACCACATACCATTGGGATTTAAAGACACGCTCAGACCTATGGAGCCAGGTGGAGTCGATGTTTGGTACCTGCAAATCCTGTATCCACAAAATGATGATACAAAATATGCATATATATTAGAACAGGCAAGGGTTAGAGAATCGCAACGACACATCTTGCTCGCAATGAGTGATGTGGAATTGTCTCTATCCTGAAGACAATCATACAACAACCAAACACACCATAAGATCAACTCATCATAGATAATCATTAGATATGGTTAGTATATTAAAAACATCATCAAGTGCATGATTAGTATAATTCATGATTATAGTAAGGCATGTAAAATCCATCAACACATGCTCATCAAATCACATGATCAATATAGTCTTTCAATAGTCAATCCTATAATAAGTATATAGTGTCTAATAAATTAATAATGATAGTATAAACATCATATTAATCATCTGAAATAGCCTATGCCCAATAATGTCTATCATGCATGAATTAAAAGTCAACTCTAGTCAAAACAAGTCAAGTCAAGGGTGGACCCTACAGTACCGATAAATAAGAATTAATGGAGCAAATAAGAATAACAGAGACAACATAGAGAACACACCATAACACAAGATATTAACGAGGAAACCCGGTGTGGGAAAAACCTCGGTGGGATTTGTGACCCACAATATTCACTCACTGGTCAATGAATAAATATTACTTACAATGAGGGGCTTGCACATGCAGGAAGGCTAGAAGCCTAGAGCTCATTGCTCAACTACAAAATGGAAGTCTCATTGACTTAAAAAATGGATTATCAAAATCCAATACAATGTACTGCTTCAGATCAGCATCAACTATGCCAAGTTCAGTACCGGTTTAAGCTCGGTCTATAACCAAAACCTTCGCTATCAACTATATCACCTTATACGAAAATATCATCTATACTCTCTCTCTCATACATCATATCAAAATGACCTATAAGATCTCATACATATATGAGTCTTTTACAATATGCCATGTCGGATTATACAAGAGATAATTATATTATAAAACAATAAATAAAAGTTTATTCCATGTCAGCTTGAGTGTTGGTATGCATTGTTGTCATTGCCAGTGAAGTGCCTGTCGGTGTATGTAGAAGTCTATTGCCAGTGCCAGTAACTACTGGTGGGTTGCCAGATGATTGTCAGTTGGTTGCCATCAATGACATTATCAACTATTCTCATAAGAGTGTAGAATGCCAACAATCTCCCCCTTTGGTATTGATGGAAACACTCATGAGAAAAATCCAAAAAGATGTCCTCCCCTTGAGCAAATGATCTCCTCTGAATAAGCATTTTTCTCTCCACTACTCCCCCTTTGACATCAATGACAAAGGTTGTCAAAAATAGTCAAACGAGTGCAAAAATTTCACCTCGAAGTCTATAACCGGTTGGTTACAATCTGAAAGATATCTACCAGAACTAGATCTAGACTCTGCATAAACATTTTGTTGTCATTCAAGGTTGCCTCAGTCTATTGGATCATGTCGGTGAGATAATGCATGTGATCTTCCGGTGATCGCTCTCCTTGAAGTAATGCCTTAGATATTTCTATTCTCTGAGAAATACTATTGTCCAACTTGGGACCAAGTTTATTTTTAAGTTCTTGGGCATTAGACCTTATCCTTGCCTTTTCTTTCTCAAGTTTCTTTAATTTTTCTTCAAAACCTGCCATTTCCTACTAAAAAACTGTTATGTGTTCGGATGAGACAATTATGTTGTTAGCTATTTCATCAATTTCCTTTTGTGTTTTACTGATCTCCTTATCTATGTCCGCTGTTAGAAGGTGAGGTTTGCATGTTTCCCTGTATAGCTCTTTGTACTCCAAAATTGTAGAGTTTAGTGTCGGTAATAATTTATTCAAGTGTTATGTACACTTGTTTATGGTGTCATCAAATAATTTTTCCTTCTATTTTTCAACTCTCTGCTTTGTTGTGCCCTCATTCACTTTGTCAATGGTTATTACATTATCAACAATGAATTTGGACAATGTGTCCAATTTACCTAAAGAATCCTTAATATGATCTGTGTTACAATTTGGTGCAATCAATTTAAGAATAGGTACAGTGTTATCAATTTCCTTGTAGGTCAATGCATTGTAATCCATTATCTTTTTGATTGAATCCAAAAGTACCTCTGTAACATTGGTAGGTCTGAATTCACTTGCTGATGTGCCGGATGTCTGACCAATTACCTTTATTACCTCTGTATTTCCATCGATTGTAACCATTTTACTTGCATTTTCCTCTAGTGGATCAGTCTGGGTTTGCATCTCAACTTGCAAAGGTTTCTCAAATTGTTTTGATGTCTCAGTGATTGTCGGTTTCTCTATTTCAATGTGTACCTCTGCCTCATATTATTTTCCTAAAATTTCAACTATCGGTATCTCTGTCTCCAGTGGCCCTGTTCCAGCATCTATACCTTCAGTAGGTTTTCCAGTTTCTAATGGTTGCTCTGTTTGGGTTGGGATCTCAACTTCAACAGTTTCTACCAAATTCTTTGCCATGTTGCCACTGTCAACATCATCTTCCTTAACCTCTGAACTATCCTTATCCACAACAATATTTACTTCCCGAGTATCCACATTCATGGTAAAAAGTATCTCAGATTCAGGATTTGTATCATCATGTGTAACACCCTCAGTGTCAATAACTAGTGGATCATCTGTGTGTACCAGTGCATTATCCAAGGGTGGTGGCGATAGATTGTCATTAATCTTTATGTTTAGAATTCCACCAATCTTTCCTTTACCCTTGTCCTTGTCCTTCTGATACACTTTAAATGTCTTTTTCGGTCAGTTCATTTCCTCTTGTTTTTCCTTATCCACAAAAAATATATCCCAATTATCTGCAATCTTATTTGCAATCTTATCTTCAATCTCTTTTACTCTTCTTGCCATTAAGCTTACTTGTCGGTGTCCACTGGAAAAAATGGATCAGTTAGCCTCATAAACCAGTTCATCAGTTTCTTCTTTTTAATTAATAGGATGTACAGCTAGAAGTTTTTCAACTTTCAGTTTCTTGTCTAATTCTATCACTGCTATCCTTTTTGCTTCCAATCTTCTATACAGTTCGTTTGGTAAATCATCCATAACTTCAATTAAAACCTTTTTATATATGTCCAAGTGTAGAATTATACTGTTCTCAATGCTTTCCCTGTCAGAATCATTAAATGTCTTATACAGTTTGTGTACATTAGCCAAATTTCCATAATCAATTATCTCATTCAATAAATCATTCAAAGAAGGGGTAACCAGTTGTTGTTTCATCTTTGGTGTGAGTTTCTTGGGTGGTCCCCTTACTGCCTGTTGTTCCTTTCTCAGAGTCCTTACTCTCTTAGGTGAAGGAGAGGGTACCGGTGAAGGTTTTCTCTTCCTCCTTTCAACTCTTTTAAACTCTGTTGGTTTTTCACTGTCAATTCCAGAAGATGTGTCAACCGGTGAAATATGTGCCTCCGGTTGAATTCCGTCAAGTTCACTAGTCGATATGCCACTAACGTTCATTAAATTTTCCTTGATTTCCTTAACTTTCTTAGAAGCATCTCTAATGAATTTTTCTCTTTTCTTCCTTTTCTTCAACAAATTTACATCTCCTTCAATAGTCTCAGCACTACCAAAGAATTTTTTTGATGGTTCTCTTGGTGCTTCCAGTAAAGCTTTAGCATATGTCTCCGAAATGGTAAGATCTACTTCATATCCCATTTCAGTCACCAAATAGTCCTAGGGAGTACTGCCTCCATCCATGTCTCATCTCTTTTGATAACAAAACAAATTTCTTTGTTATATTTGTCTACTACACTATGTGGTAGCCTTTCTCTAGTTCTCATTTTAGCTTGGAAGGTTTTGAAGTAGTCTGTTATGTTTTTGTCTCTACCAGTTCCCATGCCAGTAAAAGCTTCTTGTAGTTTCTTTCCTACCGGTATATCATATCCAAATTCTTTAGGTCCTGTACCAGAGATCTCTTTAGTGAAATACAACATTAAATATACCAAAATATTTCCAAAGCGAAATGTCCCTTTCTTATCTCCTTTGATCTTTTTCAAATTGTCAACGAGTTCATCTTTTATCCATTCACACACATCTATCACTGCATTGTTATTTATCATCTCATAAGCACTGTGTATACAGAGATTAGAAATAAAGTTGAGTCTGTTGGTATGTGTAGCCTTGTAACCTAGCACCATACTTACAAATCTCAAATTGATGTCCTTAATATCATTCACTCTTAGTGATCTATTGTCAGATGTTGCTTCAGTTAGGCTTATTACTTTGTTGTTGGGAATCTTCTTTGTTTTATCAGGTCTGCTACCGGTTGAGGGTAAACCAGTCACTATCCTAATTGCTTGCCGAGTTATTTTGTAGATAGAATCCAACCATAAGAATTCTCCATGTGCTCTACTCAATACAATCCTTACTACTTCCTCTGGAAATTGGGGGATATTCAAAATTTCCACAAAACCTACAGTTTCCATAATTTTATGTTTGGGTTTGACAACACCATGTTCATCACAAATTACCTTAGTAAACATTTTCATCAATTCTTCAGAACCTAGTTCTTCTATATTGCAATGTATATAAATCCTAGGGTCTTCTACAAATGCTACACCTTTAGGAATTTTTGAAAATGCCCCTAGATAGTCATCTTGCTTAGTAATTTTGGGAATTATCTTAAACACAGGCCTAGGGCATTTCACATTTTCCATAATGGCAAGGTTCAGAATAAACTCAGGAGCATAAGAAGAGGCCATTGAAAAATACCTTTTACTTGCTTGAAAATATTCTGAATGCCTGAAGAAATCACTGTGCACCTTCTCCTTGAATGCCTTCGCTCAGTTTTTGCGCTCTCTACTAATTTGAATGATCGATGAATTGAAAATGAGGGAAATCAGCTACTTTATAATGACATTTCTTCTACCAACCATATTAAATGCTCGTCGATTAAGTGAAAACTTAACACATCTTCCAGTAAGGAAGAAATCTATCTTCTCACCATCAACCGAGGGTAATCTGCATGATTTTCAACTTGCTGCAATACCCCCAAAGGGTTACTTTTTAGTTGGATGAAGAATCTTCTGCCGATGGAGGATTACTCTGTTCTACCGGTATAGAGATAGTTTCATCAACTATCTGATCTCTCTTCCTAATCCATTTTTTTGAAAATTCTTTCTTTACCTCATCTACCTTTTCTTTGCCTTTCAAACTGGATCCTTTATTGTTTGCCAGTGAAGTCTTGCTTCTACAAAATTTAGCAATATGTCTAATTTTGTTATAAGCATAACAAGTCACATTATTCCTCTAAATAGCCTTTCCATATCCTACGTCGATTTGTGTTTTTCATTGATTAGATAAATGTCCATATCTTCCACAAACATAGCATTTCACATTCATTCTGCAATTTTTTGAATTATGACCAACTTTGTTGCATTTAGAACATTGACTGGTGGGTGCATTAATATTCTGATTTTTTCTAAGTCTACACTAATTTGCTCTATGACCATATTTGTTGCAATTGAAACATTTGCCATTAAACTTATAAGCATTAGGTTGTCTTACCAGTTTGTTCTAATCTAGATTGTTTGTAGTATCAGAACTTTCTCCAACTTCAAATCCAAGTCCATTAGTATCTCCATTAGGTTTCTGACTTTTCAGCATGTCCTCAAGCTCCTCTGAACTTTTCTTGAATTTGTCTTTGTGTTTATTTGTAGTAGCCAACTCATTTTCCAGAATTCCCTTTTGTCTCATAAGCTCAATTTTATCATGTTGCATGTGAATCAGATCCATCTTCAGCATATCATTTTCATGACTAAGTCTTAGATTTTCATTTCCAGCATCATTGATTCTCCTAGTCAGGTCTTCTTCATTCTTTTTCCTGTCTTCAATATCTTTACATAACCTCATAGTCATATCTTGCATTTCATTTTTCATATTATTGTTTTCTTGTCTCAACTTGTTTGCCAGTTCTCTAAGAGTTTCCTTTTCATCATCATCTTTCTGTATCTTCTCATAAAGTTCTTTTCTTTTATTTTGTGCTATAGCAAAGTTATCTTGAAGTCCTTTAATGAATTCCTATGTAGTCCTTAGATCATCTTCAAGTTTAATATTCTTCAATTTCTCTGCATCATAATCTACAAGAGCTCCTTCCAATTGTTTTCTTAAGTTCTCCATCTATACCGGTGCTAGAATCTTCCTCAAGCTATTAGGATTTTGAAAATAGAGGACCAAGCTCTGATACCAATTGTTAGAATCAATGGTAGTCCCAAAGACACTGAGAGTGGGGGTGAATCAATGTCTAACTAGTTAGGAGAATATTTAAACTTATTAAGAACTTTGTATCCCAAAATAGTGTACCGGTAAATAAGAATTAATGCAACAAATAAGAATAACAAAGACAACATAGAGAACACACCATAACACAAGATATTAATGAGAAAACCTAGTGTGGGAATAACCTCAGTGGGATTTGTGACCCACAATATTCACTCACTGGCCAATGAATAAATATTACTTACAATGAGGGGCCTGCACATGTAGGAAGGCTAGCAGCCTAGAGCTCACTGCTCAATTACAAAATGGAAGTCTCACTGACTTACAAAATGGATTATCAAAATCCAATACAATGTACTACTTCAGATCGGCCTCAACTATGCCAGGTTCAGTACCAATTTAAGCTCAGTCTATATAACCAAAACCTTCGATGTCAACTATATCATCTTATACAAAAATATCATCTATACTCTCTCTCATACATCATATCAAAATGACCTATAAGATCTCATACATATATGAGTCTTTTACAATATTCCATGTCGGCTTATACAAGAGATAATTACATTATAAAACAATAAACAAAAGTTTATTCGATGTCGGCTTGAGTGCCGGTATGCATTGTTGCCGTTGTCGGTGAAGTGCCTACCAATGTATGTAGAAGTCTATTGCCGATAACTGCCAGTAACTGCCGGTGGGTTGCCAAGTGATTGCCAGTTGGTTGTCACCAATGACAACATCAACTATTCTCATAAGAGTGTAGAATGCCAACATCATATTGATTGCTTCAAATTCTTTCATAATAATTATTAATTTTCATTAATATAAAATTCTAATTAAATTATATTTATATAATATTATTATAATATAGGAAAAGTGATATAAGACTAACACATGTGCATTAACCTAGGATGAATTCCTTCTCCCAAACAAAATTAGAGATGTGAGTGGGATTGGCTTATTCCACAAGGAAGAGCCATGTTGTCCTAGACTCACACTCTTGTTGATTTCATGTGATTGGAATTGATTGATTGATTGATTGATTGATTGATTGTGTGTGTGTGTGTGTGTGTGTAAATGAACTAGGTTAACTATGGAAAAGTGACAAAAATTAATGGATACAAAAAATACAACATAAAAGATTAAAATAATAAAGAAGATCTAGAATGAGTCCACATAAAGAAGAACTTGGATTTGAAATCTAGAGTTGATTGTGTTGGACAAAAGTGATATGTGCCCTAGTTTAGATATGACAAAGGATTCAAGAGATGGTCAAAAATGTAATCAAGAGGCTGTACACATATGTCTCCTACAAATTTGAGTCAAATTGGCAAGGTAAGGGCACTGGGCATGCTAGTCTAGAAGTTTTTATTCATTCAAAGTTTGGCAATGTCTATCATTGTCTACTCTAATCAAACAATTTGTAAATTCCCTTCTCTCAAATATAAACCTACACACATAAAAAAGGGAGAAATAGTTATGTTTTATAGAGGCTTACCTAAATCAAATGTCATGTTGGTGTTCCCGCCTCCATAATAGAAATGATGAGTGATAGAGTGTGTGCTCTCACAAGGAAAAAGGTTGAATTCATAATAAATATTAAAATGACAAGTTTATCTTAGGTATGAAACCATCTCAAGGAGTTCCACATAAAGGCTGGATGTAGTGTTCCTTGAACTGATGCAAGAGGTTAGCGCATGGCATGTTAATAACAATAAACAAGAGACATGAAACAATACTTGAGTTTAGCTTCACTATGGTGATATTGTAGATGTAGAGTTCTTGTAGCTTTCTACTCATAGTATTATTTCTCTATATTGAATTGGATTGTAGTGATATACACCTTATGAAGGATCAAAGGTATTCTTTATATATAGGTCACACGATTATTTCAAGTATTGACCAGCGCATAATGATCAAATGTAAAGATTGAGATTAGATCTTGAAAGACAAAGCTCACAATACTCAACATTTGAATCCCTTTTAGCAGTATTAGGGCATTGGGCACCCTAGTCCACCCAAAAGGGGGATCCAAGTATTAGCACCCTTAATATAGGATCTAGTCTCAACTTTTATGTTTGATGATAATTTAATTGTAGGCACATTGGTGAATTTTAAGGGTAGCATGGAGCTTAAATGAGCTTTAGAAGAACTAGGGGAATCCACACTAATTAAAGTGCCAAATAAATTGTGAAATTGTTAAGATGAAAAATTAATGACACTACAATTATTATACTAATTGTAGACGTATAAAAATGACCATATTCCTAAATGAATTATTATCTATTTTATGCTTATTCCTCTATTCCTAAATGAATATTTTATGTCATTTAATTGAATAAATCATTTTATTTAATTAAAACCCTTCTTCTTACCTTTTAATTAAATTCACATTTAATTAAATAGTTTACCCCAATTAAATAAATCTAATTTATTTAAATCCCCAACTTGAAACCAAATTGAAATGGTCATTTAGGAATCAATTAGCCTAATCTCATCCATTATCCCCTTTCCCTAAATGGATGAGATTAGCCTAATCAATTAGCCTAGCCTCATCCATTATTCCATCTAATCCTAATCAATTAGCCTAACCTCATCCATTATCCCCTTTCACTAAATGACGTATAAAAATGACCATATTCTTAAATGAATATTTTATGCTCATTCCTCTATTTTAGTTAAATCTAATTTAACTAAATCACCTACCTTCCTCTATTTAATTAAGTCAATTATTCAATTTATTTAGTTAAATTCACTTAAGCCCTTTATGTCATTTAATTGAATAAATCATTTTATTTAATTAAAACCCTTCTTCTTACCTTTTAATTAAATTCACATTTAATTAAATAGTTTACCCCAATTAAATAAATCTAATTTATTTAAATCCCCAACTTGAAACCAAATTGAAATAAAGAAATTTATTTTAATTTTCCCTCATCCACTTGCAAAATCCTACATCTCCAATTTAGAATAGGGTTAGGAGGCATCTCATGACGACACATCATTTTCTTTGAATCAACATGTGCACACACGACACTTCAAAGAGGGGCAAAATGAAGCATCCAACAAAACAATATTAAAAATCCTAAAGAAAATAGTGAATGATGCAGGCAAAGATTGACATGTACAACTCAATCCAGCACTTTGGGCATATAGAACTAGCATACGCACACCTACGAGAGCTACACAATATTCATTATTATATGAATCAAAGGCAATTTTACCCTTAGAGGTAGAAATTCCATCTCTTAGTGTCTCTTTAAAAGGCCTAATTCCAGATGAAGAGTATCGAGTTAACTGACTGCAAGAACTCGAGCTTCTAGATGAAAGACGTCAACATGCCTACACTCATCTCAAAGCATATCAGCAACGTATGTGTAGGAGCTACAACCAAAAGGTCATTCCGAGAATTTTTAAAATTGGTGACCTAGTACTCAAGGAAAATCCCAGGAATCAATAGGATCGAGAAAAGAAAGGGAAATTTGAACCTAATTGGTTAGGTCCCTATGTCATCATATCAGCCTATGGATCAGGCACCTATCAGCTAACAACTTCAGAAGGAGATGTGCTCGACGAACCAACTAACAACATCCATCTGAAGAAATACTACACTTGAGTAGTCTAATGCACGAAAAAGTAAAAAAATAAAAAAATAAAAAAAAAATAAAAATCAAGAAAAAGGTAAATAAAAAGGTACAATAAAAGCAACTGGTGAAAGCCTAGCAACAGGCGCTATTATGAGAGGACAACTCCTTTATCTATATCCATACCATTATATCCACAGTAAAGCACTATCGGCCATCGCCCGACATTTTTATCACAATATCCATCCAGGCCATACTTAGCGTAGTCAATATCCTGTTTTATCCACATATCCTTTCACCACATCTCACCATGGTTGGTAATCACTGTACATATCCACATTAAGAAGTACACTTGACTAGGGGTAGTAATCAAAACTTGCAACACGTTTGAAATGTCAAAACTTGTCGCAAACTTAGAACATCATATCCAGCAAAACAACACTCACACAATCACAAAGAAAAACATTGATCGCTTAAACAGGATTCACAAAATACGATGGATGATTTTCTGAAATATCAAATGTTGCATCTTGCATAAAGTTTTGACTATTTTTGTAGTTGAACTTTTTGAATTATTGGATCCTCTAAATTTTCTCAACAATGCTTCAAAAGCTAGAGAACGTCGTGGGAACTCCAATATTTTATTAGTTTTCTGTCTGTGAGACGATCATCTGTACTGTGTAAATACTTGTCCCGAGACATGATTCACAACATATCACTGAAGACATGATTCCACTTTATGCATACACATGATTTAATCTTATCCGTTTCTACGCAATCCGCACTCAGGTCATCCTGGTTCAATTATACCTTGATGCTTGTGCTATCTTGCAAAATCAAAAATCATGTAAATTTTTCTCAGGTCATTATGGTCCAAATATACCATTATGCTTGTATAAATTTTCAACATATCCCAAAATTAATCAATGCTCAATTATGATACATATAAAGAAAGCAAACAACATGTGGCTATGCAAGGATGACAAGTATAGAATAAGAATGCTCAATTCAATCAGTTGCATATCATTTTACAATTAGTTGCATATCATTTTGCAATTAGTTGCATGTCATTTCTCAATTAGTTTCATATCATTTTACAATTAGTTGCATATCATTTTACAATTAGTTGCATATCATTTCTCAATTAGTTGCATATCATTTTACAATTAGTTGCATATCATTATCATACATTGCATTTTCAAGATATATCTCACAACATATCATTATCATAGATCTCATTTTCAAGATACATCTCACAGCATATCATTATCATACATCTCATTTTCAAGATACATCTCACAACATTCTGCATTATCACATCATATTCATCACATATGACATCACATGCATCTATCTAAGCATTGCATCATCATAGAATAATAAAAAGCATATAGAAAGCATAATCCATAACACATCACATGAGGATCAAAGAAAATGGTGTCATATATATATCTCAAAAAATGATCAATGTACAAAATATATCATGTCTGTGCCAATAAAAAATGATCAAATTACAATAGAGACAACGTCTCTCAGGTATGACTATCTCTTGAAAGCGACAGTCTCACTGCAGATGTCCCAGCACCTGGATCTCTAGGTGGATCCTGTCTAGGAGGCCCTGTCACGCCTCTGCTCTCCGTCCTCGACCCAGTCTCTCGGGATCGACTAGATCTCAACTTAGTAAAACTTTGCACTCGACGCTCCCTCGACACCGCATCCTCATAATGTCTCCTATAGTACTCCACATCCTTGGCTCTCAAAGCCAGCTCTCTCAAGGTGTCTCTCATCAAACCACCTACTGCAGCTCTTTGCAAACTCGCTACGAGATCCTCTACTCGACCCTGATGCTCTATCTCAGTATCACACTCTATGGTTAGTTGAGTAATCTGACGCTGATGCGCCAACAACTGTCTGTAATTGCTGCACTAACAACTATAACGATCTAATCTATGCATCCTCTAGATGCGTCGAAATCTGCATCTGCAAGGGTACCTGTGAAGGCGTACCCCCTATCCGTCTACCTGTCATCGGTGTTGGTGGAGGTAGCACATCTGACCTCCTCCTCTGGGCCGGTCGTCTGACGTCATCATAGCCTCCCACTATCACTATCACCTCTCCCACCCTCTCCTCACCCCCAGCTCTAATAGCCAAACCTCCTCTCCCTTTACCAATCATAGCTTGCCACACAACTCTCTCCGCCCGTATCCCCCTATCACCACCATCTCCACCCCTATCTCCTGTCCTCCCCTGATCCAATCTCCCTCTATCTCCTCGCCGACCTTGACCACCTCCTCCACCATCTCCGCCATCACCTCCTCGTCCATCACCACCCCCCTCATCTACCTCCTAATCATCATCAAAAGACGGAATCATCTCAGCTGGATCCGATATCTTGACCATCGCACGTGCTGTAAATAGTCCTATGAACTCGTCTGTCATCCTTGCATCCACTATCTCAGGGGCATAATCCCAAATCTGGCTGGCTAAATAAAAGAACTCTTCCATGGTTGCCACGCTATCAATCGTAGGTCCCCAATCCATAATGTCCTGTCTCCGTCGAGCATATAAGCATGCTCCCTATAAAATCCCCTGCTATAGACCATACTGCCACAACACCCGGCTATGCAGAAACTTCTCAATAACAAAGGGCGTCTGCCCTATCAAATATCTGGTCATGTAAACATAGCGCATCTCCATCCCATCCTCTGCCCATACCTCGCAACCTATATATGGTCACCAAACGACCGTATCGATATCATCCAACACTCTCCTCCAGTGCTCTAGTTTGCCCAGCTTACGCTGGACAACTATCCCTCTGTATCCATATGCATACACACACCCAACAGGCCTATCTCTATCCGCTAATGGCCTAGCTACGGGAATATGCTCCCACGCCCATACCTGTAGCAGTGTCGCTCTAGCTGATAAACTGCCATAGCCTAGGTATACCACCTGATGCAAATCCCTGTATAAGTGGGCCAGCATAGCCGAACCCCATGCAAATCGGCAACCCTACATCTTCATATCCTCCAAAACCAATCCCCACCCCACTGCTAGTCCCTTTGACCTACGGTCGGGACATAGGAAACCACCTATAAAACCTGCCAACACTGATGGTAGAGGCGCATAATCCAAATCCAAGAACTCCTGCCAGAGGATCTCATACCTGCAAATAGTATCATCCTGCAAGATCCAGCAAAGTGCCTCAGTCCTACCCTCCTTAGTCTGCTCATAGGGTAGCAATGCACCTACCATAGGAATCCACAGAATCCGGTAACAATCCTCAGGCGTCACTATAATCGTGCCTGTTGCCAAATGGAAGGTGTTCGTATCACTGTGCCACCTCTCCGCCAATGCTGTCAATAAACCCTGGTTCACGATAAAGCGAGGCATATCTTACAAAGAGGTTAGGCCACACCTCTCAATAATGTCTCTATCTGCCTGTGTCAATTGTGGTATCAAGGACCACGGTCTCAGAAATCGCTTAGATGACTGAACCACTCCAAGACACTCCTGTCAAAAAGCACAATGAGTCCAATATCAGTTTCCTCATCAAATCCATTCATATCAAACTTGAAACTTTGAAAATCTAATCAAGTTCCACATCATATCAATCCATTTTCATATCAAATCATATCAACTTGTAACACAACTCAAGTTCCAAAATCCAATCAACTTGTAACAAAACTCAAGTTCCATAATCAAATCAACTTGTAAAACAACTCAAGTTTCACATTTATATCAGCTTGTAAAACAACTCAAGTTTCACAACCATATCAGCTTGTAAAACAACTCAAACTCCACATATATATTTACTTGAAACAATGCAAATCAAATAAAGTTCATATCAAAACATCCATATCATAATCCACATCATATCAAATCAATATCAACTTGAAACATTGCAAATCAAATCAAGTTATATTGGAACTCATATTGGTCAAACTTATCAACACAATGACAGCATACACACATACCGACAATTTACACTTCACACCCATCCCGACAGAACTGACACCAACATATCACTTTTCTTCATTCCCAAATCACACTATACTAACACATTTTGCCTATGCGCTAAACAATTTTGTCTACGCGCTAAACTGCTCACCATGCACTACCCTATCCTTGCCAAGCGCTACCCAATCTACCCTATGCGCTAGCCGAAACCTATGCGCTACCCTTTTCTTCCAAAGTGCCACCTAACCCACCCCAAGCGTTAAAACTACCCTATGCATTATTCTATCCTGCTCTTGCGCTACGTATTTATCCCTATGCGCTAGGTCACACCTACATGCTATTGAGACCTACCCATGTGACCCCCTAGAAACCCTCTGCGTTAGGTATCTCCTATGCGCTACTCGTTTTACCCTTTGCGCTACCCTTTGTTCTTGGTGCACTAACCTAACCCTATGCACTACCCTAACCTACCGATGCGCTACCCTACACTTTTCGGATGCTACGCTATTCATTAAACCCGACGCACTACGAAACCTATCGTATGCGCTATTTCTTGACCCCTACGCGCTAAACTGCCAAATTCGCGTGACAAAATAAAAAACATGATAAAAAATGACAAAATAAAATATCCAAAAGGGGTCAAAAAGGTTGACTTACTGGTGGTCCATACGCGACAGGCCTTCGATAACTCCGCCTGCACTCAAATCGATGCGTAGCACAAGGAACCAACATGTTGACTTCTCTCCAAAAATCACTTTCTCCAAGGTCAACAAGCACAAATGAGACAAAACAAATCACTTTTTCCCTTTTATAGGGTAAATCAAAATTAGGGTTACATGGAGGGACTCGTAAAATTGCTCGCGGTGTCTCCTACCACCCTACCAAATGACAATATCGGGAGATGAATCAAATTACAATATTCAACATAGACAAATTTTACAATGCAATGAAATTTATCAAAATTATCTAAATCAAATCAAAATTTTCAAAATTTTTGATTCATCTCCCGAGGGGTCATTATCAACATCGTTTATCAAATCTGGGGCACGACTTGAAAATCTCAAAACGGCATAAAAAATGATCATAACTAAATCATGACGACACATCTTTTTCTTTGAATCAAAATGTGCACACACGTCACTTCAAAGAGGGGCCAAATGTAGACGTATAAAAATAACCATATTCCTAAATGAATATTTTATGTTCATTCCTCTATTTTAGTTAAATCTAATTTAACTAAATCACCTGCCTTCCTCTATTTAATTAAGTAAATTATTCAATTTATTTAGCTAAATTCACTTAAGCCCTTTATGTCATTTAATTGAATAAATCATTTTATTTAATTAAAACCCTTCTTCTTACCTTTTAATTAAATTCACATTTAATTAAATAGTTTACCCAAATTAAATAAATATAATTTATTTAAATCCCCAACTTGAAATCAAATTGAAATAAGGCAATTTATTTTAATTTTCCCTCATCCACTTGCAAAATCTTTTATCTCCCACTTGCCTCCTAACCCTATTCCTAATTTCTTCTAGAATCTATCTAATCCTAATCAATTAGCCTAACCTCATCCATTATCCCCTTTCCCTAAATTTGAGGAGGTCACTTCTCAAATTTGGAGTAAAGTCTTCAAAAGGCATTAAAGCCTTTATCCATTCAACAAGCTAACTTGTTGAATACCCCCAAATTTGGAAGGACTCTTACAAATTTGTCCCCCAAAGTCTTCAAACCATTAATGGTTAACTAACTCTTAGTGGCATGGTTAGAGACTTTTTAACTAACTTAACCTCCATCTAACCCAAGGGCCTCATCAAGCATTTATTGCTTTGACCATGGTTATTCCTTTAACCTTTACACAAGAGTTTACCCCTTGGGTAAAAGCTTTATCCAATGGATAACCCTAGCCTAACCTTAACCCTTACCTCCTAGGGTAACCATGAGGTCTTCTCAAGCATTTAATGCTTCTTACCTCTCCTCTCAACCAGCCTTATGTTGACAATTGTCGCCATTTCATTGGTGAAAATTGCAAACATGGATTGACAACTTTCAAACTTGACCCTTGATTAACTCTTTCAATCCTGACCATCCATTGCCCTATTTTCACTATAAATAGAGCTCTCATTCCTCCATTTTAAGGATCCATGCAAGCTTTTAGTATCTCATTTATGCTCAATTTTATTAACACATCTAGCTTCTCTTTGTTATAGGAATAAATCTAATAAGCATTTTAGACTATTTCTTTTATCATTAGCTTAACTCATAAACTAGTATATCATGTTAGGATAGTATTGCTACTAATCTTGTCATCTTATAATCTAGTTTATTGCATTTGTAGAATCATGCATAGATAGGATGCATTTTCATAACTAAATCAATCATAAGCATCCCTCGTTCTTGCATTTGTCATCCCTAAGCCACTTTACTCAGTGATCTGAGAGAAAAGGCATTGTCTTGAGGGACCTGTGAGATAGAGAACCATGGAACCATCCTTGGGAAGTTGAGTCATTCTTAATGACTCCATAACTTGCACCAAGAAGTCTTATGGGTGTGTCGACAAGCCTCTTTGAGCTTCATTTTTCACGTTTTAAGTTCCATCGCCCCGCTTTTCCCACATACATTTCTGGCGTCCACCGTGGGGCACTACCCCATTAATCCCTTAACGCATTTGGTGACCCTTTTAGCGCATCCGGCTCACTGTTTGGCATGTGGGACTCATTTCCCAGCGCGTGAAGATCATACTTTAGTACATCATCCTCACCAACTTTTTCTTGTAGGTCTCGGCGTGGAAGAATAATAGTTTAGCGCATCTAGAAAACAACTTAGCGCATCAGGTCTGTTTGATAGCGCATCCTGACTATACAGTAGCACATACAGTTTGTTCTGTAGCACATCACAGATAGAGGAAAGACCAAAAAACTATAACCGAATGTAAAAAAATTAGACTTGTTGAAGTCCACAGATTTTCTAACAATTTTACTTGGTAATTTGCAGGGTTCTAACAAATTTCTTGCAGATAGGAGCTTAATTTTAGGATCATTAAATAGTTTAAGTTTTTAAAATATAAACTTCTTTTGATTCTTTTTAAAATTGAACTCACTTTTATTTGGGCTTTAAAAAGAACCACAAAACAAATTTTTCCTTGCTTTTCTAGGAGAGAAAAATTTCAAATTGGGTTTTAAAAAGAACAAATCAAAATTTTTCAAGTTTTGCAAACAAATGGATTAAAAATAACTTCACCATCCTTTGTTGTATAAAAGGATCCATTGTAGGTTTTAGCAAGGAAAAGAATCACACAGTCCCGAAAGTCTTTTGTTTTGCAATTAAAGAGGGAAGATATTCCCCTTTCACTCGATTTCTTTTGTTGACGAAACATCGTGTTCCTTTTGTTGACCAAGTTCTTTTTTTCAAATTAAAAAATCATTGCCTTGAAAAGTTAAAAAGAACATGATGTTTTTCGTGGAGCAACATCTCCATATAGGATCAGCAAATCATTGCTTTGAAGAGCTAAATAGAATTTGTGAGCTTTGTTTCGAAAGTGGAAGGTATATGCTCTCCCCTTAATTGGGTGATCAAAAAGCCAAACCACTCTTAAATCTTTCTTTAATTCAAGCAATAAATCCTTTTGCAGGCCGGCCTTCCCGAGGGGTTGAAAAACTTTTAAAGCCATTTTTGGCCGGTGTGAAGGGAATGACCTAAGTGGGAAACAACTTTGAAGCCAAGTGTTCCAACCCACTATAATCAAAAGTGGAAAGTGACGAAAGTCCTTTTCAACGGTTGCGCGCAACGATTAGCCTTCCCCTAGTATCCTTGAGATACGTAAAGCCTTTGTTCTAAAGGTTTGGAAGCCTCCTGAGGGAGTTTATCACTAATGGTTGAACATGAAGCTTGATTATGAACCTTAGCAGAGAAACTTTGAACCGAGTCAGTAACCAGACATTTGCAATATCATAGTGCAAGGGTGGGGAAGAATTTGCCCTCAGGATCGCTCACCATATATCTCCCAAGATAGCTACTCAATTGTGAAGCAATTCACTTTGGGTTAATTTCTAGCAAAAGGCGAAAAAATGGGCACCCCCTAGGGGGTGACATGGCTGCTTGAGCTGAAGAAGTATTGAGACTAGTGGGCTATGATATTGCTTATGACCCTTGAATAAAGAGTCTGATTGAAATACATGTTGTATCTAAACCTGTTGAAACATTGGGGATTTGAACACATCCTCACAGAACATACACTTATTGTTTCGATTAAGAAAGATGGTTGTCTCTTTGGTGCCGTGCTTTCATTTGTTATTTCAAAAAATCATCTATCAACACTAAAAACTCAAGGCAAAATTCCAAAATTGTAGAAAAACAACCAAGTCAATATTTCAGGGCAGTTTAGCGCATAGGAACCATTTTTTAGTGCATTAAACCTTCTCTTTAGCATGTCAAGTCTTAACAGTAGCGCTTCACCCGGATCTAAAAACAAACAGTGGCAGTTAGTGCCTCTTAGAAATAGTTTAGCGCACTGAAGCATCAACTTAGCACATAGAAATCAAACTTTAGCGCGTAGGGTTTAACTGTTAGCACATAGAAGGCCCATATTAGCACATGGCCTTTTAAACCAAAGTTGAACCAAAGCTGAACAAAATTAACCAGTTAGCACGTATCATGGGGTAGCGTAGCACGCAGAGTCTTTTATCTAGTGCATAGAGAAGTTTTCATAGTGCATTGCGTCTCTGTTTCAGCGTGTGGTCAAAACCAGAAAAACAGGGGGCAAAACAGAGGTCAATTTTATAAATTTTAAGAAAAATTTCAGAAGCTTCCCTTCATCAGCCTGAACTTCATCAATCAGAAAACCAAAAATAGAGTATCAAAAGCTATTTCTAAAAGAAAGTTTCCATCAAGCAAAGTTGTCTGAAAATCTGAAACTAGTCACAAGATAAACATATCTCTCCTATCAAAATCAGGAAACATCATCACAAGTGGCAAACAGGTCCTTTAAATCAAATGGATTTTTATCCCAAACACACTTGTTTTAAACTCTAAGTTGTCGAATCGAGTTTCCGTATCGGGAAATCTCCTATTCCATATCATTTGACGCACTTTGTCGTGAGGGGGCATCTAAACCTTCACTTTGATAAATTAAAACTTGAGTTTCCAAAACAAGCTAAACTGAATCCAAAACAAATCAAAGGACACCATCGATCACTTGTGCATGACTAATCCTCATATTTTGAGAAGAAAGAATATTTATCATAACACTAAGTTGAAGAAACAACAACCAAGTTCTTTGAAATTTGCCAAAAGAAATAAATTTTTATACATCAATCACCAACTCTTCAAATCTCATCGCACATTCCTTCGTCATATACGCTTATATCTTCAAAACAAAACAAACAAATTTGACAAGGAACCCTTGAAGAGTAGGGCATTCTATAAAAAATCAGCATTCAATCAACGCATAAATCAAGGAGGGAAGATCAATCCGGCCTTCTTTCCCAAAGAGTGCATCACTTCTAACATACCCTGATTTGAACCACCAACCCCTAAGAAAAACATTGAAGAAGATTTCATTCCCTTTGTCACGCAAAGCTTCTACTAGATGACCGTCGTTACTCGCTCTCAATGAAACAAACAAAGCGAAATGCAACTGGAAACTAGCATGAATTGAAGATTATCAAATCCTTTCGAATGTCCAAATCTAGACGACACTGAAATTATTGAAGAACTTCTTCAAGAGTGCCAAGAGAGTGCTTCATTTCAAAATCTTGTGGAAAGGCTCATGGAAAATGACAAGGAAAAATACCTACTCATGCTCACAAGCAAAGGAGTTAAAATTCCTGAAGATTTGGACACAGACATTTTTAGAACAAGATCTTGACATTATGAATATCAAGAATGACAAAGAGAGGAAGAAACAAGTGACCCTGAGCAAGATACCCCTGAGCAAAATATACCTGAGCAAAACATCCCCGAGCAAAACATATCGTTCCATACACCATTTCAGCCTATAATTAATGCAAGGGAAGAATTCTTCCCTTGGCAAAATAATGCACCTTTGATTGCTCTTACTCAACAAATGCAAATGTTACAAAGACAAATGCAAGACATGCAACAAGGGACAACAGTACAGTATTCATTAGCTGAAATTTGTCCTTATCCGTTTGACAAAAGATTGAACATGGTACCTTTTCCTCCAAACTTAGATGTTCCCAAATTTGACAAATATGATGGGAAAAGTGATCCCCGTGATCATGTTCGAGAATTATGTACAATGAGTCTTGAATTTGCTCACGATGATACCTATTTGATGAGGTTATTCCCAAGAAGCTTGGGCAGACAAACAATGGAATGGTTATCCAAAATCACACCTCCCGTCTAATCATTCGATGAACTAGTCAACAAATTCATAACTCAATATTCCTATAACATTCAGCATGCTATCACCATGCTAGATGTCTGTAACATCAAATAGAAAAACAATGAAACATTCATGGCATTCCTTCAACATTGGTGACCTATGGTTTCAAGATATCCTCGTGATGTACCCGAAAAGGAAAAGATGGAAATTTTCATCGACAACTTGAATAGTGAGATGAGTTACAGACTCAAACTCCAATGCATACCATCTTTTGATAAATTGATTGAAAATGGCATCCAAGTAGAAGAAGCGTGTGTCAAAAAGGGGACGTTGAAATTTTTCAAAGAAGGAACAAGTTCATCCAATTACAACAACCAAAACAACAACAACTTGGACAAATCCAGATTCTGGACTAGAAACAAAAACAATGGAAATAAAGGAGGAACTGAAACAAATGATCCAAAATCAAAGCAACACGTGCTCGCTTTATCAGGTAATCCTCAAGTTACAAAGAATCCCAAAGGTGCTAACCCAGACATTGATACTTATGCACCGAATACCAATCAAAATTAACTCAACACGAACAACACCAATAATACCCAAAACAATAACACCAATAGGGGACCTAATCCAAACTCACGGGGTAACACAAACAACTTTCCGAAACGCATTTATACACCACTAGGGCAATCACTGGAGTCAACATTCAGAGAACTCCTGGAAAACAAAATTATCTCTTTACCCGCAATCAGCAACTTTGAACCACAAATCAAACCACCCTGGTGGAATGACTCACACTTTTGTGTTTTTCATCGCAACAAAGGTCATCAAACAAATGATTGCATGAGGCTGAAAAACATTGTTCAGGACATGATCGATAGAGGTGATTTAATAGTCGATGGTCTCAAAACAAATGGTGACCACGGAGCTTTCAAGAATCCTCTTCCAAACTACAACAAGGATGGAGCTTCAACCTCAAATGATACACGTGGAGCTCGTATCAATCACATATACAATAACACCATCAATCACATATCAGCTGAGGACAATCAAGTCAATGTTATCATAATCAAAGACAAGCATGAACATGAATCCGTCAATGTAACAACCAGAGCTCAAAAATATATCTTGAAGGGACATATGTCAACAACAAACACCGTATCCAAAATTCAATATGATCTAGTCAATCAACTGCGCAAAAATTCTGCTCAAATATCTATACTTGAGTTGCTGAAACTTTCACCAAAACACAAAGACATATTGGAACAAGCATTATTGGAAACAAATGTACCTCAAGATCTAGATGCTGACGAATTCCAAACCATGGTGGCTCATATGACAGGACCTCCACACAATACTCCACTCCATATTGAAGTCATGGTCTATAAACAACGAGTTAAATGAGTATTAATAGATGGAGGAGCTGGACTAAATATTTGTACCTTAAAACTTATCCGTGCATTAGGCTTCTCTGAGGAGTCTATTGATCCACGCAGAAAGATCACTATAAAGGCATATGATGATGAAGAAAGATCATCTAAAGGAACAATGGTGTTGCCAATTCAGGTAGGACCGATACAAAAGGATGCCATGTGTCAGGTCTTAGACATAGACATCACATACAATATCCTATTGGGTCGACCTTGGATACATGAAATGCAAGCGGTACCTTCCACTTATCACCAATGTGTTAAATTCCCCTACAATGGATAGGAGGTTTCTATATTAGCTGATCATAATCCATTTTAGCATTGTAATGCTATGGGGGCAACCCAAGACAGCTTGGTTCCACATAATAGAGAGAAACAAAATTCCTCAGCACAAGATCTTCAACAAGAAAAGTCTAAATCATTACCTAGAGATTTCAAGTAGAAAATGAAGATCAAAGATCAAGGCATGGGAGAATACTCTTTGGAACCCATGTGTTTGGTCAACTTACCAACATCACATAGATCTCATGGATTACCTACAACATCAACATATCAAGCAACTCATCCCATCACCAAGTTTGATGACAGATTCATTCAACTCGACACTCTAGCACATGAATCCGAGGAAAAAGACATCGTTAGTTGGCTATACAAAGATGAGGAAGAAGATGGAGTAGCTACTGTGGAAGTAGCTATACCAACACACCTGTATGGAAAAGGCTACTTAATCATGCAAAAAATGGGATACAATGGCAAAGGACCTATTGGTAAATGAAAGGAAGGCATCACAGAACCATTAGATCCTCCTGCATAATTCAGTAAAAACAAAAAGGGATTGGGCTTTGAACTCACTCTACTACCAAAGAGGGCACCACGCAAATATCAAAAACCTCAATGGAAAGCAAAGAAGAAATACAAAGAAGACTCCTGGCAGGAGGCACTGTTTGAGTCAGCTGAGACAATACGTAAAGAACGTGAACATCAAGACCGAAAGCAATGTCAAAAGTAGCCTATCAATAAAAAGAAGAAAGCATCTACTGCAGAAGCACATCATATTCAAGAACTAATATCCCACAAAGAAGAATCACCTCCTGATTACATCATTCCTCCCCAAGGAGAGATAATATACGAACAAATGCAAAAAGTAGAAGCAGGATCTGACACAGAATCAGAAAAAACTATCAAACTTGTCTCAATTATCAAAGACTTGTTCTCACCCTACAACATACCAGTTCACAGCACTGCTAGAATCTGGGATAATACCTCTGAGAGTGATTCCAATGAATATGAATGGGGTAGCTACTCTAATATTACTGAAGATATTTGAGCAAATGACAGTAATGCACCCATCTCTCAAGAAGAACACAACACAGAATCTACACCACTTGAATTTGGTCCACAAAATATCTATGACGCCAAGGAAAACGAGCAACAACATTATGCGCAAGTCTATACAAAAGATGATGCCATCAAAGACCTCAACGAAATCCTTAACTTCTTTAACACCCTAGCCAATCAAGATGATACTTCTATCCTGACACTTATAGCAGTTGAACTTGATCCACCTAACGACTCCTTACCACTTGTCTTTCTTGACCTCATAGATTGGGATGAACCCGAAACTCATGATATACCAATTTTCCCAAATGACAAATTCATTATCCATTACTTATGTACCGTTAACCTAGAAACAGACTCTACCAGTGAACAAAGTAACGACGTCTGCAACCAGGGGAGTGCCAAGTCTCTCAGTTGCAAAAATGAGCAAACTAAAATATCTACTGCTGAAAACCAGTCAATGGCAGCAATAGATCACACAAAAGTAAAAATAATGGACACATCTGAGGGTGAAAACCTTTTTAAGGCACCTAAGGATGGGAGACTTGACACTCTTCTTGAGCATTATCACAAGCGATCACCCATATTGATTGATCCCACTAAATCAATCAACATTGGTACTACGGAAGCAGCAAAAACTATACACCTTACAGAATCTCTAACAAAGGAAGAAAGATCAAAATTTATTAATTTTTTTAAAGAAAAGCAAATCAAATTTGCTTGATCATATGCAGATATGCCCAGGATTGATCCACAATTAATCATGCATCACTTGTCCATTGCTCCAAGAGCTAAGTCTGTCAAGCAAAAACTAAGAAAGATAAATCCACATGTAGAACTCATGGTTAAAGCTGAGCTGAAGAAACTATTAGACGTTGGATTTATTCGACCTATTGACTATGCTGAATGGATTTCCAACATTGTACCAATATCAAAAACCGATGGCAGTATCAAAATTTGCACTGATTTTAGAGATGCCAACAAAGCATGTCCAAAGGACGACTTTCCTTTGCCCAGTATCGACATAATTGTAGACCTCACAGCAGGCCATGCAATGCTATCACTAATGGATGGTTTTTCAGATATAATCAAATAAAGATAGCCCCAGAGGATCAAGATAGAATAGCGTTTGCATGTCCATGGGGAACGTACTGTTGGAATGTCATGCCTTTTGGCTTAAATATTGCAGGAGCAACTTATCAACGAGCAATGACAACAATCTTTCATGACATGATGCATACCTTCATGGAAGACTATGTAGATGATTTACTAGCTAAATCCTTCACCAGAGCAAAACATCTAAGCATCTTAGAAAAGATTTTTGATAGATTGGAAAAATTCCAAGTCAGGATCAACCCTAAGAAGTGTGTCTTCAGGGTTACATCAGGCAAATTACTAGGCTACATAGTTTCAGCTAAAGGTATTGAAGTGGATCTAGCAAAGGTACAAGCCATTATGGAGATGCCCCCACCAAAGAACATCAACGAACTTAGATCTCTACAAGGATGACTCCAATCAACCAGATGATTCATCGCTCAACTAGTCGATAAAAGTCTCCCATTCAATCATTTGCTACATAAAAATGTACCGTTCAGATGGGAAGCCAAATGTGCTGAATCCTTTTATCAAATCAAGCAGTATCTAATGAACCCACCAGTTCTAGTACCACCAATAGTAGGGAAGCCACTCATTTTCTACATTTCAACAATAGACATATCACTGGGGGCAATGTTAGCACAAGAAGATCAACAAGGCAAAGAATGAGCTATCTACTATATCAGCAAGACATTGAATGGATATGAACTCAACTATATGTTCATTGAGAAAGCTTGTCTAACAGTGGTATTTGCCTCTCAAAAATTCTGGCACTACATGCTAGCTCACACAATTAAGCTAATTGCAAAAATTGATCCTCTCAAATATTTACTCAGTAAAGAAGCTCTTACAGATAGATTAGCTAAGTGGGTCATGATCCTCAGTGAATTTGATATCCACTACACAGAGCGAAGAGCTATCAAAGGACAAGCAATTGCAGATCAACTGGCAGAAGCACCACTACCGAGAAAACAAACTATGGAGATCAAATTTCCAAACAGAGACGTTCTTGCTATCTCCACCAAACAATGGACCTTATATTTTGATGGATCCTACACACAACATGACTCAGGTGCTGGCATTTTCTTCATCACTCCTGAAGGACACACTATACCAAGATCATATCGGCTTATGTTTCCATGCACAAATAACATTGCTAAATATAATGCATTGGTTATAGGCATCAAAATGGTCATAGAATGGAGGATCACAGAATTAAAAGTCTACGAAGACTCACAACTAGTCATTAATCAAATCAACAATCACTATCAGACAAAGGATGACAAGCTGCTACCATACAAGCGAATGATGGATGATTTTAAACAATATTTTGTACACATCACCTTCAAGCAAAAACCAAGGTTGGATAACAGAGCAGCTGATGCAATGGCTACTATCGCTTCACTAGTGCAAATTCCAGAGCAATAGAATCATTACGAGTTTATCGTAGAGCAACTGTTCTCCACAGCCTATGACCATTCTGAATCCCATGTTATCTATGCCTTGACCAGTTCCAAATCTCCATTGTATGGACCGATATATGACTATCTTAAGAACAATATCCTACCCATTGACCTATCCCGAAACCAAAAATGCAACTTTATCCAGCAAGCCACCCATTATACTCTTACTACTGATACTTTGTACCATCGAGGTCTAGATGGTACTCTTCTTCGTTGTCTTGATCGTAATGAATCCTACTTCGCTTTACACGAGCTTCACGAAGGTATCTGTGGCACACATTCAAGTGGTACTACTGTTTCTAAAAATATTCTAAGAATGGGATATTACTGGCCAACAATGGAAAAAGACTCTTATCATTTTGCAAAGAAGTGTCCTAAATGCCAAATCCATGGCAATCTTATACATGCACCAACACAAGAACCGCAACCATTCATAACATACTGGCCCTTCTGCGAGTGGGGACTAGACTTGGTTGGTAAAATTCATCCGTCATCTTCAAATGGACACAAGTTCATTATAACTGCAACATAATACTTTACCAAATGGATTGAAGCAGTCCCCATGACCATAGTGACTGGGAAACAAATTGCCTCTTTTATCCTTAATTATCTGATCTGTAGATATGGCATTCCAAGTTTCATCATCACAGATAATGGATGACCTTTCAAAAACCAAGATGTTTGAGAACTATGTGAAAAATTCAAAATCCAACATCGTTTTTCTACACCTTACTACCCACAGGGGAATGGTCAGGCAGACACATCCAACAAAACAATATTAAAAATCCTAAAGAAAACAGTGAATGATGCAGGCAAAGATTGGCATGTACAACTCAATCTAGCAATTTGGGCATACAGAACTAGCATCCACACACCTACAGGAGCTACATCATATTCATTGGTATATGGATCAGAGGCAATTTTACCCTTAGAGGTAGAAATTCCATCTCTCAAAGTCTCTTTAAAAGGCCTAATTCCGGATGAAGAGTATCGAGTTAACTGACTTGAAGAACTCGAGCTACTAGATGAAAGATGTCAATGTGCCTACACTCATCTCAAAGCATATCAGCAACGTATGTGCAGGAGCTACAACCACAAGGTCATTCTAAGAATTTTTAAAATTGGTGACCTAGTACTAAAGGAAAATCCTAGGAATCAACAGGATCATGAAAAGAAAGGGAAATTTGAACCTAATTGGTTAGGTCCCTATGTCATCATATCAGCTTATGGATCAGGCACCTATCAGCTAACAACTTTAGAAGGAGATGTTCTCGACGAACCAACTAACAACATTCATCTGAAGAAATCCTACACATAAGTAGTCTAATGCACAGAAAAGTCAAAAAAATCAAAAAATCAAAAAATCAAGAAAAAGGTAAATAAAAAGGTACAATAAAAGCAACTGGTGAAAACCTGGCAACAGGCGCTATTGTGAGAGGACAACTCCTTTATCTATATCCATACCATTATATCCACAGTAAAGCACTATTGGCCATCGCCCGACATTTTTATCACAATATCCATCCAGGCCATACTTAGTGTAGTCACTATCCTAGTTTATCCGCACATCCTTTCACCGCATCTCACCATGGTTTGGTAATCACTGTACATATCCACATTAAGAAGTACACTTGACTAGGGGTAGTAATCAAAAATTGCAACACGTTCGAAATATCAAATCTTGTTGCAAACTCAGAACATCATATCCAGCAAAACAACACTCACACAATCGCAAAGAAAAACATTGATTGCTTAAACAGGATTCACAAAATACGATGGATGATTTTCTAAAATATCAAATGTTGCATCTTGCATAAAGTTTTGACTATTTTTGCACTTGAACTTTTTAAATTATTGGATCCTCTAAATTTTCTCAACAATGCTTCAAAAGCTAGAGAACGTCGTGGGAACTCCAATATTTTATTAGTTTTCTGTCTGTGAGGCGACCATCTGTACTGTGTAAATACTTGTCTCGAGACGTGATTCACAACATATCACTGAAGACATGATTCCACTTTATGCATACACATGATTTAATCTTGTCTGTTTCTACGCAATCCACACCCAAGTCATCCTGGTTCAATTATACCTTGACACTTGTGCTATCTTGCAAAATCAAAAATCATATAAATTTTTCTTAGGTCATTATGGTGCAAATATACCATTATGCTTGTATAAATTTTCAACATATCCCAAAATTAATCAATGCTCAATGATGATACATATAAAGAAAGAAAACAACATGTGGCTATACAGGGATGACAAGTACAGAATAAGGATGCTCAATTTAATTAGTTGCATATCATTTCTCAATTAGTTGCATATCATTTTACAATTAGTTGCATATCATTTCTCAATTAGTCACATATCATTTTACAATTAGTTGCATATCATTTCTCAATTAGTTTCATATCATTTTACAATTAGTTGCATATTATTATTATACATCTCATTTTCAAGATACATCTCACAGCATATTATTATCATACATCTCATTTTCAAGGTACATCTCATAACATATCATTATCATACATCTCATTTTCAAGATACATCTCACAACATCCTGCATTATCACATCATATTCATCACATATCACATCACATGCATCTATCTAAGAATTACATCATCATAGGATAATCAAAAGCATATAGAAAGCATAATCCATAACACATCACATGAGGATCAAAGAAAATGGTGTCGTATATATATCTCAAAAATGATCAATGTACAAAATATATCATGTCTGTGCCAATACAAAATGATCAAATTAAAATAGAGACAACGTCTCTCAGGTATGACTATCTTCTGAAGGTGACAGTCTCGCTGCAGATGTCCCAGCACCTGGATCTCCAGGTGGATCCTGTCTAGGAGGCCCTGCCACGCCTCTGCTCTCCGTCCTCGACCCAGTCTCTCAGGATTGACTAGATCTTCACTGTGTAAAATCCTGTACTCGGTGTTCCCACAACACTGCATCCTCATAATGTCTCCTATAGTACTCTGCCTCCTTGGCTCTCAAAGCCAGCTCTCTCAAGGTGTCTCTCATCAAACCACCTGCTGCAGTTCTCTACAAACTCGCTACAAGCTCCTCTGCTCGACCCTGACACTCTATCTCATTATCACGCTCTATGGTCAGCTAAGTAATCTGACGATGATACACCAACAACTGTGTCTATAACTACTGCACTGACAACCGTAGCGATCTAATCTGCACATCCTCCAGATGCATCAAAATCTGCATCTGCAAGGGTACCTGTGAAGGGGTACCCCCTATCCCTCTACCTATCCTCAGTGCTGGTGGAGGTAGCACATCTAACCTCCTCCTTTGGGCCAGTAATCTAACATCATCATACCCTCCCACTTCCGCTATCACCTCTCCCACCCTTTCCTCACCCCCAGCTCTGATAGCCAAACCTCCTCTCCCTCTATCAATCACAACTCGCCGCACAACTCTCTCCTCCCGTATCCCCCTATCACCACCATCTTCACCCCTATCTCCTATCCTCCCCTGATCCAATCTCCCTCTATCTCCTTGCCGACCTTGGCCACCTCCTCCACCATCTCCACCATCACCTCCTCCTCTATCACCACCCCCCTCATCTACCTCCTCATCATCATCAAAAGCCAGGATCATCTCAGCTAGATCCAATATCCTGGTCACCACACGGGCTGCAAACAGTCCTGTGAACTCGTCCGTCATCCCTGCATCCACTATCTCAGGGGCATAATCCAAAATTTGGCTGGTTAAATGAAAGAACTCCTACACGGCTGCCACACTATCAATCATAGGTCCCCAATCCAGAATGTCCTGTCTCCATCGAGCATATAGGCATGCTCCCTGTGGAATCCCCTGTTGTTGACCATACTGTCGCAGCACCCAGCTATGCAAAAACCTCTCAATAACAAAGGGTGTCTGCCCTATCAAATATCTGGTCATGTAAATATAGGGAATCTCCATCCCATCCTCTGCCCATACCTCGCAACATGTATATGGTTGCTAGATGACCGTATCGATATCATCCAACACTCTCCTCCAGTGCTCTAGTTTGCCCAGCTTACGCTGGACAACTATCCCTCTGTATCCCTATGCATACGCACACCCAACAGGCCTATCTCTATCTGCCAATGGCCGAGCTGCGGGAATGTGCTCCCACGCCCATACCCTTAGCAGTGTCACTCCAGCTGATAAACTACCATAACCTAGGTATACCACTTGATGTAGATCCCTATATAAGTGGGCCAGCATAGCCGACCCCCATGCAAATCAGTGACCCTGCATCACCATATCCTCCAAAACCAATCCCCACCCCACTGCTAGTCCCTTAGACCTACGATCGGGACATAGGAAACCACCTATAAAACCTGTCAACACTGATGGTAGAGGCACATAATCCAAATCCAAGAACTCCTGCGAGGGGATCTCATACCCGCAAACAGTATCATCCTGCAAGATTCGACGAAGTGCCTCAGTCCCACCCTCCTCAGTCTGCTCATAGGGTAGCAATGCACCTACCATAGGAATCCGCAGAATCCAGTAACAATCCTCAAGCGTCACTGTAATCTCACCTATTGCCAAATGGAAGTTGTCTATATCACTGTGCCACCTCTTCGCCAATGCTTTCAATAAACCCCGGTTCACGATAAACCGAGGCATATCTAACAAAGAAGTCAGGCCACACCTCTCAATAATGTCTCTATCTACCTGTGTCAATCATGGTATCAAGGACCATGGTCTCGGAAATCACTCATGTGACTGAACCACTCCAAGACGCTCCTGTCAAAAAGCACAACGAGTCCAATATCAGTTTCCTCATCAAATGCATTCATATCAAAATCAAATTCACATCAAACTTGAAACTTGGAAAATCTAATCAAGTTCCACATCATATCAATCCATTTTCATATCAAATCATATCAACTTGTAACACAACTCAAGTTCCACAATCCAATCAACTTGTAACACAACTCAAGTTCCACAATCAAATCAACTTGTAAAACAACTCAAGTTCCACAACCATATTAGCTTGTAAAACAACTCAAGCTCCACATATATATTTACTTGAAACAATGCAAATCAAATCAAGTTCATATCAAAATATCCATATCATAATTCACATCATATCAAATCAATATCAACTTGAAACATTGCAAATCAAATCAAGTTATATTGGAACTCATATTGGACAAATTTATCAAAACAATGACAGCAGACATGCAGACCGACAATTTACACTCTACACCCATCCCAACAGAACTGACACCAACCTATCAATTTTCTTCATTCCCAAATCACACTATACCAACAAATTTAGCCTATGTGCTAAATAATTTTGTCTACACATTAAACTGCTCACCATGTGGTACCTTGTCCTTGCCAAGCACTACCAAATCTACCCTATGCGCTAGCCGAAACCTATGCGCTACCCTTTTCTTCCAATGCACCACCTAACCTACCCGAAGCGCTAAAACTACCCTATGCGCTATTCTATCATGCTCTTGCGCTGCGTATTTATCCCTATGCGCTATTCTATCATGCTCTTGCGCTATGTATTTATCCCTATACACTAGGTCACACCTACGTGCTATCTAGACCTACCCATGCGACCCCCTAGAAACCCTCTGGGCGAGGTATCTCCTATGCGCTATCCATTTTACCCTTTGCGCTACCCTGTGTTCCTAGTGTGCTAACCTAACCCTATGCGCTACCCTACACTTTTTGGATGCTACCCTATTCATTAAACACGACATGCTACGAAACCTATCTTATGTGCTATTTCTTGACCCCTACATGCTAAACCGCCAAATCCGCATGACAAAATAAAAAACATGATAAAAAATGACAAAATGAAATATCCAAAAGGGGTCAAAAAGGTTGACTTACTGGTGGTCCATACGCGGCAGGCCTCTGATACCTCCGAACGCGCTCAAATCGATGCGTAGCATAAGGAACCGGCATGTTGACTTCTCTCCAAAAATCACTTTCTCCAAGGTCAACAAGCACAAATGAGACAAAACAAATCACTTTTTCCCTTTTATAGGGTAAAACAAAATTAGTGTTACATGGAGGGATGCATAAAATTGCTCGCGATGTCTCCTACCACCCTACCAAATGGCAATATCGGGAGATGAATCAAATTACAACATTCAACATAGACAAAATTTTACAATGCAATGAAATTTATCAAAATTATCTAAATCAAATCAAAATTTTCAAAATTTTTGATTCATCTCCCGAGGGGGCATTATCAACATCGTTTATCAAATCTGGGGCACAACTTCAAAATCTCAAAATGGCATAAAAATTAATCATAACTAAATCATGATGACACATCATTTTCTTTGAATCAACATGTGCATACATGTCACTTCAAAGAGGGGCAAAATGTAGACATATAAAAATGACCATATTCCTAAATGAATATTTTATCTTCATTCCTCTATTCTAGTTAAATCTAATTTAACTAAATCACCTACCTTCCTCTATTTAATTAAGTAAATTATTCAATTTATTTATTTAAATTCACTTAAGCCCTTTATGTCATTTAATTGAATAAATCATTTTATTTAATTAAAAACCTTCTTCTTACCTTTTAATTAAATTCACATTTAATTAAATAGTTTACCCCAATTAAATAAATCTAATTTATTTAAATCCCCAACTTGAAACCAAATTGAAATAAAGTAATTTATTTTAATTTTCCCTCATCCACTTGCAAAATCCTACATCTCCCACTTGCCTCCTAACCCTATTTCTAATTTCTTCTAGAATCCATCTAATCCTAATCAATTAGCCTAACCTCATCCATTACCCCCTTTCCCTAAATTTGAGGAGGTCACTTCTCAAATTTGGAGTAAAGTCTTCAAAAGGCATTAAAGCCTTTATCCATTCTACAAGCTAACTTGTTGAATACCCCCAAATTTGGAAGGACGCTTACAAATTTGTCCCCCAAAGTCTTCAAACTATTAACGGTTAACTAACCCTTAGTGGCATGGTTAGAGACTTTTTGACTAACTTAACCTCCATCTAACCCAAGGGTCTCATCAAGCATTTAATGCTTTGACCATGGTTATTCCTTTAACCTTTGCACAAGAGTTTACCCCTTGGGTAAAAGCTTTATCCAATGGATAACCCTAACCTAACCTTAACCCTTACCTCCTAAGGTAAACACGAGGTCTTCTCAAGCATTTAATGCTTCGTAGCTCTCCTCTCAACCAGCCTTATGTTGACAATTGTCACCATTTCATTGGTGAAAATTGCAAACATGGATTGACAACTTTCAAACTTGACCCTTGATTAACTCTTTCAATCTTGACCATCCATTTCCCTATTTTCACTATAAATAGAGCTCTCATTCCTCCATTTTAAGGATCCATGCAAGCTTTTAGTATCTCATTTATGCTCAATTTTATTAACACATCTAGCTTCTCTTTGTTATAGGAATAAATCTAATATGCATTTTAGACTATTTCCTTTATCATTAGCTTAACTCATAAACTAGTATATCATGTTAAGATAGTATTGCTACTAATCTTGTCATCTTATAATCTAGTTTATTGCATTTGTAGAATCATGCATAGATAGGATGCATTTTCATAACTGAATCAATCATAAGCATCCGTCGTTCTTGCATTTGTCATCCCTAAGCCACTTTTCTTAGTGATCCGAGAGCAAAGGCATTGGCTTGAGGGACCTTGTGAGATAGAGAACCATGGAACCATCCTTGGGAAGTTGAGTTATTCTTCATGACTCCATAACTTGCACCAAGAAGTCCTGTGGGTGTGTGGACAAGCCTCTTTGAGCTTCATTTTTCACGTTTTAAGTTTCATTGCCCCGCTTTTCCCACATACACTAATTATGATATAATATAAATATAATCATTATTAAAATTAATATTTTAACATAAACATTGATATAATAGTATACAAATATACTATTGTTATTTCTTATAATACTTATTAAACTATATTGTATATGCTATTAACATAATAATGGATATCTAGAGATGTCGGTGTTCAAAATGCCCTACATTGGCTTAAGGAAACCCTCCATGAATAGGCGTATAAGTAGTTCATAAGAAAATGACTAAAATTTTTAAGAATTGGAGAATGATAGAGAAAGAGATACATGACATTAATAAATAAGTGGGTGCAGAAAAAGAACAATCAAATTGATGTAGAGATTGCAAAATTAAAAAGGAATTAGGAAGATTATTGAGTAATATAGGGACTCGGTGACGAATACGGTGACTAAGATTCAAGTCTTTTAGTAGAAGCTAGTGAGAAGGAAGGAAAGGAGGATGAGAAGGGAAGTGGTTCTCTCAACCCATGACCTCTCATAGCAAGAGCATAAAAGATCAGAACAAATGATACAAATTCCCAACCCTTCCCATCATATGGATGTTATTGTTAATTCTTCAACTCTAGTCAAAGGGGTGTCCTTCAAAGATCATCTAGAGCTTCTCAAAAAAGAATGGTAGGATATCAAGAGCCTAGAGTCTCTTAACAAAATTTATCTATTGATTGGTCTTTTGCTAGTTTTTTTTGTTTTTGTTGTTTAGTTTCTAGGGCTCTTCATCTTTTTGGTTTTTTTTTGCTCAGTCTCACACCTTGTAAGATTCGTTTCTCTTGCCTTGATGGCTGACTTGTAATGGGTCCAAACCCTTCCCGTGCTTAACTAATCAGAACATAATTATGAATATACATACCTTATTCCAAGCAAACTTGACTTATTTCACAATATTATATACACATACACATACACATGCACATGCGCATACACATACATACATACATACATACATACATGTACATACATATACATATATATACACAAATATATACACATGTGTGTATATGTGTGTGTGTATGTATGTATGTATGCATGCATGTATGTATGTATGTATGTGTGTGTGTGGAAACTTGCAACCAAACTATGACAATTTCCACATAACCCAATTGATATTTTAGTCAAATCAACATATAGAATCCTCATGCAAAGAATAGAAAACATACCCATTAAATTTGACACAATATATACCCTGGGAAAACCCTCATGAGGGAACAACCTAGCCTCCAAAAGTATCCATCACCATGTATTATTCAGAAATGACACATTACAATACATCCATGAAAACCTACGAAATCCCAACCATCGACAAGCACTCCATGTGAACAAGAATGTAACCACACATCCCTTACCATGCTTCCAACATCTACAAATTCTAAACCTCGCTAACTGGCTAACCCAAACAACTACCCTTGTGGTTACTTTTATAGACACAAGTTCCCACAAAACCACCAAGTGGTATTACACCAAACCATGTGTTACAAAATCATGTGCAAATATCATGGGCTAACCACCCCATTGACACCACATTTAATATTGGATACTTTATTAAATTACATTCCCCAATAATAAATAAATACAATATAATAATTCCAATGTTACAATATAACTCATCAAGTGGTCCCAAGAATATTCCCAAAGAATCTCTACATGTTACACATCCATGTGCAACATAAAATAAATAAATATTACATTACATGTCCATGGGAAAGTCACATAATAAATAAATATTACAATTATAAGCATTATTATGCAAGGTGTACAACACCTATTTTCCCAACAATCAATGTGTGTGTGTGTGTGTGTGTGTGTGTGTATAGTGTGTTTGTATATGTGTGCCCACACACACACACACACACACACACACACACACATATATCTCTGTGTGTGTGTGTGTGTGTGTGTGTGTGTGGGCACGCACGTGCATAGTATATGTATGTACATACATACATATATAGATATATGTATATGGTGAAAATGAATAACAATAATAACAATATTGAAAGACTAAAATGGATTCAACCACTAAACCCTAGCCTAACAATGAACAAATATCCACCATAACATATGAAGATAACCTAAGACAATGCAAAATAACTCAAAATCACAAAGATTATACCATCACATGTCCAATAGGGTTTTGATCTCCATTCTTCCTATCTCCATTGATCTTGTTTGATATATTTGCTCTCAGATTTTTATATGCACAAGAGCTCAATAAAGAACGGAATGTGGTTGCAAGTGGAATTGTAGTGTAGCCAAGTACTCCAAAATCAGTCATTAGGATGTGTCATTAGTGTTTGACAATGAAGAAAGCATCTCCTTAAATAGAAGACACAATATGAAATGGAGGGTTAAGATTGAGAGGTGTAAAAAGAGAGGTCGGCTAGGATTAGAGGGTAGGTATAAGAAATACCAAAATAATGAAAGAGGTAGATAGTGTAGGAATTAAGAGATGAATGACATGTGTCATGGGTAGAAAAAGATAATGAATTAATTAAATAAATAAAGATCTATTTAATTAATAGAAGAAGTAGGACAATTAAATAAATAAAATATTTATTTAATTTAGGAAAGGGATAATTTAAATAAATAAATGTATTTATTTAAATGAGAAATAAGGCTAGAAGAGGATAAATGAATTAATTAAAATAAATAAAGATTTATTTAATTAATAGAAGAATTAGGCTTAGATAATTAAATAAATAAAATATTTATTTAATTAGACATGACAATTTTGAGTGTCTACATTTTGCCCCTCTTTGAGACAATGCGGCTTGTCGCGTTGTTTCAAAGAAGATAAGATGAACTGATATAGAGTTGCCCCAAGATGGGAATTATATGCCCCCTCGAGAGATTGGATGAAAATGTATGAAAAGATTGCAGACAATCGCTCGATAAGAAAGACGGGATAGAATGGGTTGATTAGATAAAGTGACAAAGTCACAGGATGAAGAATACTGACTCGGGAAATGAAGACAAGGGCTAGGGTAGGCTATAAGATAGACCACGGGCAAAAGACATCCTCATTGTCATCCACACCCTTAGAAGATCATAGTGCAGAGCGAGAAAAGAGCAGCAGCAGTCAGCAGCGATAGCATCCATTCATAGATTCGACCGTGTTCGCCGATTCCAGCGACCAGCCAATGCAGGAGAGCCGGTAAGTACCCGAAAACCTCCTCGTACTTTCATGCATTTCAAGCTTTGTCATAAATGCATGTTTAGTAGCAATAAATGCGCTAGGAATAGGATAGTTGAAATATGCAAAAACGCGCAACCGCGTCTGTGTCAGTGCCAGGCGCGTCTGTGTCGGACAGGCGCGTCTGTGTCGGGTCCAGGCGCGTCTGTGCCTGGAACCGCGTTTGTGCTGAATGCGGATGCGTTTGTGAAATGTAGAAGCGTCTGTGCACTGTAGGGGCGTTTATGTCATGTAGGGACGTCTGTGTTCCCTGGTCGCGTTTGTGCATGGTATAGGCACGTTTGTGTTCAGAAAACGCGTCTGTGTTGCAGAAGCGCGTTTATGCAGTCTATAAGCGCGTTTAGGTGTTAAAAGCGCGTTTGTGTGTTAAAAGTGCATTTGTGTGTCAAAATGCATGGTTTTAGTCTTTTAGGTCAAGCCGACAGTTCTGTGATGAACATACGCTTTCGATTGGATAAGCTGCTGAGAGGATACACTCAAGCAGGTCCTCTAGGAAGAGTAGAATAGATCAAGGCACTTTGTGATGAACAAGGAGCACCAAGATAGGCAGCACTTTGTGATGAACAGGGAGTGCGAATGTGAGTGACACTTTGTGATGAACAGGGAATGTCACACACGTAGTACTTTGTGATGAACAGGGAGCACTACTAGGGTAGATAGCAACACTTTGTGATGAACAGTGAGTGTCACTAGGATAGATAACCAGATGCATTTAGGTAGCAAATAGCATTTTGTGATAAACAGTGAATGCCACGATAACTAACAAATTGATTGTGTGACTGCAGGAGTATTTGCCGATGTTAGAGTCACGGGAGAGATTCCCGTCGACTCAGAGGTTGCGACCAGAGTTGTCGATCCAGGATAGGATTTCCATTGAGGAGATGGGTCTTACACATGTGCTATTTGTGCCTGAGTTTCGGGCAAACATGGGTTTGCTGACTGTGTTGGCTGAGAGATGGCACTCTAAGACGTGCACGTTTCATCTGCCGATGGGTGAGATGACAGTTACATTAGAGGATGTCTACAGGATTCTGCATATCCCTATTGATGGAGAGTTGATTCCCTATGACCGTGACGGTGACAGGGAGGCATTGAGACGGGTCTTCCAGGATCCCGGGTTGGAGATGCGAGCAGGTCATGTAGCCTGGGATACCATGACTGCCACAGGTTTAGCATTGCCGGCAGTTATTGGGGGAGCCATCAGTGGGTACTTGTGTCCAGATAGGGCCACACGAGGATTGGCAGTGGGTTGGGGAGGGGCATTGGAGACGCTGATGACAGAGCACACTAGGTATGCATGGGGGCCATGTGTCCTGGCACATTTATATTATGAGCTGCATCAGTTTGTGTACCACGGATCAGTGGGTTTGGGCTGCGGCGTGACTCTCTTGCAGATGTGGGCTTATGAGCACCTTCCCATCACATGACCCATTCATTTCAGAGGCAGAGGACAGGGACGGAGCTTCGTGCACTTGTACGACATGATTACTTCCCAGCCTCGGATTGGTAGATTGGAGCATTGGAGGCGCGTCATAGATGACATAGACATGGTCATCTGGAGGCCGTACCTGGGGTGCGAGGAGTGGGATGACGACGTATTGGAGCTACCCTATGCATTCAGGAGCAGGTATCTGATTGGGCGGACGCCCTATATTCTAGAGAGGCAGCTTGTTGACAGGGTATGTAGGCAGTTTGGGCGGATCCAGCGGATGCCATGGGGCTCAGGCATGTATGCCCGTATGGTCAGAGATCAGGTGCAGTTTGGGCCGCTATTATCATATGATCAGGCGGTGACACAGCTAGCAGAGATGATGTCGATGCCATGGGACATGTGGCCAGAGGTAGATGATGCAGGGATGGACGCAGAGTACTCTACGTATTGGGCAGAGCATCCGTTTCCCAGGTTGACAGATTCGGCAGAGCCACTGGAGGGAGAGGGTGGAGGAGATGATGATGATGGTGGAGGGGATGGAGGTAGGGGCCGGCGGAGGTGGAGGGGAGTGGTGGGAGAGAGTCGAGTAGCACCTCGGAGGGAGGGAGGACAGGAGAGAGCAGCTCCGGTGGTGAGAGGATGGGGTGGACTGCCCCTACAGGTACCAGCAACACAGGGTCCTAGACAAGGACCGAGACAGGTGCAGGTAGAGGGACAGAGACAGGTATAGCCACAGGTACCTAGACAGGCACAGGGACAGGCACCTGTAGAGGAGGAGCCACAGGCAGAGGCTGAGGGCGGAGATCCTGAGGAGGATGAGCTATTGAGGCTACGAGAGATCTGCCAGGGCCAGGCAGATGAGATCGAGGATTTGGTGCGGGAGAGAGATCACCTCAGGATTAGGGTCAGAGACACAGAGCGGGAGAGGGATCAGGCCATCCAGAGATATACTGAGGCCGAGACAGCTCTAAGGGCAGGGAGGCGGGCAGCAGAGGATGCAGGGGCAGGCTACGCATATGTCTTGCGAGCCGGAGAGGAGATCGCCTACTGGAGGGATCTATACTATGCAGTCGTGCCAGCAGATCAGCGGGCTAGGAGCTTCCATAGATCGTCGCGCATAGCGATGGCTACGGGAGGGAGTCGCAGGAGACAAGCATCCAGCGGTGGGGTCATGGGGCCTCCACCACCACCAGAGAGACAGGGGGATCCTGGAGCGGGTCCATCTATAGCTCAGACTCCGTCGAGGCCAGGCGGCTCCGAGGGAGGGAGTTCATCATAGCCATAGAGGGCTCCCCATTGTATCAGTATATGTACCATTGTTGTATTGTAGACACCTGCGGGTGATTCTTTTGTAGCCATATGATTCGTTTGACATCATTGTATCATGACACTTTTGATTATATATGAGAGATGGTCCATTTTTGCGGCAGCTATATGCATGTGTACCTATGTGATGAAATGTTCTTATGTGATACATGTTTTATGATATGGATGCTTATATGATGCAATGCAATATATTTTTGTTCTTTTATGTTGTATATGTGATGCATGATGCAAATGTGAATGTATGTAATGCAAATGAATATGATAATGCAAATGATTATTTACATAATGAAAATGTGAGATGTGCTAACATGTGTTATATGCAGGATGTGATGCAATTGTGATATCTATATGTATGTATGAAATGCTTATATGTGATAATGCAGGTGTAACTATATGAAATGCAAATGTTTTTGGTGTGTCATCATACTCAGTCATGTGATAGCGGGCTACGCGGACTCGAGAAGGACAATGGAAGTCAATCAAGAAAGGGGGATGGAAGACAGAAGATATGAACGTGAAAGAGCTTCTTGTGCGTTATCATCATTGAGCTTATTATGGCAAAATAGGTTATGACAATCGAGGCATTTGTTCGACCCAGAAAGTCATTGTACCTGTTTGCATGGAGATAAGACAGTCACAAACAAGGAATGCCCCAGTTCATACTAGACTCACAGTGTCCTCATATCCTTGGACAAGTCATAGCATTACTAAAAAGACAATCCACAGACAGCAAACAAAATAGGTGACGATACCCCATCCTCGCCTTTCTAGTCAAAGACATCCTGGAGATAGAATCTCTAGTCAAAGACATCCTGGAAAAGCTAAAAGACATGTCACCAAAAAGATAAAATCAAAAGAAAACCAAGACTCGACACCAACATCCACTGTAGTCCTCAAGTTTAGTGTCTCTTGTCACTTGTATAAGTCATGTTTGATTGTGGTCACAATGTTCACTTTCACAAAAAGGATAGATTAACACTGAACCATATGTTGTCTGAGTCTGTTGAAAGATTTGATTTTGTTAAAGCTCATTGTTGCTGCTGTGTCTCATTTGAAACTGACTGAATCCATGAAACTGATACCTTATTGCGGAGAAGATGGAACTTTATTGTGGACTGGCGATGCAGATGTTGCTTTATTGCGGATTGTGCGCGGATAGACTTGAAGGAAGCTGGAAGAAACTGTATTCCTCAAAACATGTGATGTTCTCAGTTCCACACCCATTACTAGATGTAGGAATTGGCCGTAGTCACAGACAGGATCTGATTTATTATGGATGGAAAGGGAGTGAAAAATGGGGGGTTATGGATGGCTAACCAATCTTGGGTAGATCAATAACAAGCCATGATGGGAATGGGTAGGTTTATTGTGAGTGAATAGGTTGTGAGTGTGTGCAAAGTGAAAGATAAAAGAGAATCCTGAAGGAGAGAAAAGCAAAGTCTCTCTACGCATGGCGCTGGTGACCCAGTTTTCACCATGGTACTTGCCCAGGGCGCCACCGAAGTGGTTTTCACCGTTGGACGAAATTATTTCTCTTTACTTTTTTGGATTTTTCAATTTTTTTGTTGTCACAAGACGCCTGTTTGCCAGGTTTTCACCATGTAACGATTTTTTTGCGTTTTATAATTTTTCTGTATTTTTGCAATTTTTTGATTTTTTTTGTATTTTTGCAATTTTTTGATTTTTTTTGTATTTTTGCAATTTTTTGATTTTTTTGTATTTTTGAATTAGGATATTCCAAAGAGCTTATGTGTAGAACCTGTGAAGATGCATGCTGTTGATAGGATCCTCCAAGGGTTCACCTTCTGTAGTTGAGAGCTGATATGCCCTAGATCCATATACTGCTGTGATGATGTAAGGACCAAGCCAGTTGGGTTCAAATTTGCCCTTCTTATCTCTATCTTGTTGATTCTTGGGGTTCTCTCTGAGGACTAAGTCACCTACCTCAAATGTGCGAGGCTTGACCTTGTGATTGTAACTGCGACTCATTCTTTGTTGGTAAGCCTTGAGATGATTAAAAGCAGTGTGTCGTCGTTCCTCCAGCAGTTCTAGTTCTTGTAAGCGAGAGACCCTGTAGTCTTCATCGTTGATTATGTTTCTTAAAGAGACCCGTAAAGAAGGTAGCTCGACCTCAATAGGCAAGATGGCTTCAGCGCCGTAGACAAGTGAGTAGGGTGTAGCTCCAGTAGGTGTGCGGACACTTGTGCGGTAGGCCCAAAGTGCAGGATTGAGTTGGACATGCCAGTTACGGCCAGCGTCATCGACTGTCTTTTTAAGGATTTTAAGAATTGTTTTGTTAGACGCCTCAGCTTGGCCATTACCTTGGGGGTAGTATGGTGTGGAGAAACGGTGAGAGATATGGAAGCGCTCACAGAGTTCACGAACATCCTGGTTCTTGAAAGGACGCCCGTTGTCAGTGATAATGGAAGTAGGAATCCCGTATCGGCAAATGATGTAGTTCAGGATGAAAGTAGCGATTTGTTTCCCAGTAACTTGTGTGAGAGGCACGGCTTCAATCCACTTTGTGAAATATTCTGTGGCTGTGATAATGAATTTATGTCCATTGGAAGAAGGAGGGTGAATCTTGCCTATGAGATCGAGTCCCCACTGACAAAAGGGCCAAGGAGATGCAAGTGGCTGTAGTTCCTGTGCTCGTGCATGTATAAGGTCTCCATGAATTTGACACTGCTTACACTTCTTGACAAACTGATATGCATCTTTTTCCATAGTAGGCCAGTAGTATCCAGTCCTGATGAGTTTCTTGGCCAAGGTAGGACCACTAGTATGCGGACCACATATCCCTTCGTGTACTTCTCGTAACGCAATCTGAGCTTCATCACTCTCTAAACATCTAAGGAGGGTGCCATCTAGACCTCGTCGGTATAGGATATCAGCTAGGATAACATATCGGGAGGATTGGTGAATGAAAGTGCGGCGTTGGTTGTTCGATAGATCGGGAGGTAAGATATTGTCGCGAAGGTATGTGAATATGGAACCATATAACTGGGATTCAGGACCAACAACACATATCATTTCCGTAGGAGTGATCTCATATGAAGGGATCAGCAGGTTGTCTACCAAGAACTCATAGCAGGTCTCATTTTGCGGTAGATCAATGAGCGAAGCAATTGTAGCCATGGCATCTGCAGCACGATTCTATTCTCTTGGTATCTGCTCAAACTCTATCTTTACAAAGTGTTGTTTCAAATCATCTACCAGTTGTTTGTAAGGCATTAGCTTTTCATCTTTTGTTTGATAATCATCAGTTACTTGACGGATGACAAGTTGAGAATCCCCAAAAACACGAAGTTCTTGGATCTTCCACTGAACTGCAATTCTTAGCCCAATTGTTAATGCCTCGTATTCCGCTATATTGTTGGTGCAAGGAAATGATAAGCGGTATGACTTTGGTATAGAATCGCCCTGGGGAGTTATAAAAAGTATACCTGCTCCTGCCCCATGCTGTGTGTATGAGCCGTCAAAATATAATTGCCATGGCTTTGCAGGTGATATCGTTAGAATGGACTCATCTGGAAATTCTGACTGTAGAGGAACATCATCTATCATGGGAGCATCTGCCAGTTGATCTGCGATGGCTTGTCCTTTTATAGCTTTTCTGTCCATGTATTCAATGTCGAATTCACTCAAGATCATTACCCACTTGGCCAGCCGCCCAGTAAGTGTAGCTTTGTTGAGAAGATATTTTAGTGGATCAATTCTGGCAATCAACCTAGTCTTGTGAGTGAGCATATAATGTCGTAATTTCTGTGAAGCAAAGACCACAGCGAGACATGCACGCTCAATTGGTGTGTAGTTCAGCTCATATCCCACCAATGTGCGACTGATATAGTAGACCGCTTTTTCCTTGCCGTCAGGTATTTGCTGTGCTAAAAGTGCCCCCAGTGCTGTTGGAGTAGCTGATATGTAAAGTAGCAATGGTTGATCTGGAATTGGTGGTATCAAAACTGGCGGGTTCAAAAGATAGTCTTTAAGTGCCTGAAAAGCCTGTTGACAGTTCTCATCCCATTTGAACTTGATGTTTTTGTGTAGCAGGTGCTGGAAAGAATTGCACTTATCTGCAAGTTGTGCTATGAATCTTCATATGGATTGAAGTCTCCCTTGTAAAGATCGAAGTTGACTGATATTCTTGGGTGGCGGCATGTCCAAAATAGCCTTGACCTTTGCTGGATCAGCCTCTATTCCTCTTTTAGACACAATGAATCCTAGGAGCTTCCCGGAGGTTACTCCAAAGACACATTTCTTAGGATTTAGTCTTACCTTGTACTTTTCCAACTGATCAAAAGCAACTGAAAGTATGTCCAAGTGTGTATTTCTGTCTATTGATTTAACCAAAAGATCGTCAACATAATCTTCCACGGTTATGTGCATGAGATCATGGAAGATAGTAGTCATAGCTCGTTGATACGTGGCACCTGCATTTTTCAGCCCAAAGGGCATGACATTCCAGCAGAAGGTTCCCCATGGACAAGTAAATGATGTTTTATGTTGATCTTCGGGTGCTATCCTGATTTGATTATATCCAAAAAATCCGTCCATTAAGGATAACATCTCATGGCCTGCTGTGAGATCAACAATTAAATCAATGTTGGGTAATGGGAAATCGTCCTTTGGACAAGCCTTGTTGATATCCTTGAAGTCTGTACATATTCGGATGCTGCGATCTGGTTTGCTAACAGGTACTAAGTTGGAAATCCATTCGGGATAATCAATTGGGCGTATGAATCCGACATCCAGTAATTTCTCCAGCTCTGCCTTGACTAATAATGCCACTTGTGGATGCATTTTCCTCAATTTCTGCTTTACTGGTTTTGCCCCCGGTTTGACTGTTAAATGATGCATTACTAAATCCAGGTCTAGTCCAGGCATATCAGCATAAGACCATGCGAAGTTGATTTGTCGTTCCTTAAAGAAGCCTACGAATCTTGCTCTCTCGGCCTCTGTCAATGATTGAGCCAAAAATATGTTATGTGGAACCTCTGCTGTGCCAATGTTTGTCTTTATAGTCTCCTCTACCAACATGGATGATTTTTCCTCGTATGATGCTGGGAGAATGTCAAGCCTTCCATCTTCGGGCGCCTCAGAGAGGTTTTCACCCTCAGATACGTCCTTTCTTTTTACTTTTTCGGAGTCAGATAGCGCCACAGTGTGGTTTTCGCCATAAGACCCTTGTTTTGTTTTTATTTTCACATTTTTGCGACTAGAAGGCCCGACACCCTCACCAAAGTATGCCATGTTATTAAGCTCTATGGCGTATCCTGCTTTATGGTCTCCAGGAGGAAGATCATTGCGAATGCCAAGATAATCGACAATAGCTTCGTCATTTTGAAATGTATCAAGCTGTGCTGGTCCATCCTGATCCCAGTCAATGAGTTGGGGGTGAACAAGGGGAAGGTCTTTAGTGTTTTTAGAGTCCGCAAGGCTAATAGTGAAGATGTGGTTATATTCAGGTATGTCCAGATAGTCATCAAGGTCGTCAATGGCACTCTCCTCATTAGTTTCGATCGTGAGTGAGTCCAAATCATCATCACTAGTAGCACCCTCAGGGACAGGTGTCCTCATCCTATGTGATCTTGACCTAGGGCCTTGAAACGACGACTGTGCGGGATCCTTATGGGTCGGTTCTTGACCAACTCTGAATTTCTTGTAAAACTCCTCCTCCTCTGTAGGTTCCTCTGGCTCTCTTAATGTCTCGTTGAGCTCATAGTCGCTAGAGGATTTGTCTGAACCCCATTCCCATTCATTGGAATCTGTAGAATAGTCATCTTCTTGTTGAACTTCAGCCACTTTGACTCGCCATATCTGTTTTGTTCTTTTATTGTGAATCTTGGGATTTAGAAAACCAAGCCCCTTGGAGTGTTCCCTTCTTGTAGTTAGCTCAGGTTGTAAAGGCTCCATGACACCTTCTTTGCGTAGTCCAAGAGGAATTTTTCCATCATACCCGAATCTTTGCAGAATTTTGAAACCTTTGCCATAGTTCTCACAGGGTATTATAATTTGATCATGTGTATCCTCTTCAGCGTCCTTATATAGCATTTTATATAAATTTTCTTCCTCTAGTTCACCCCATTTTTGAAAGATGGTAGGATCCCATTTGAGCATCATGATGGAGATTTGCTTATTAGGATGTGGCCTCCCATATTCCTTGGGGGAGTTCATGACTTGTCGTAAGAACATTGTTTGATTCAGAGTGTATTCTCCCATGCCTTTGTCTTGAAACTTGGCTCTAAGTTCACCTTGTTTGGATGTCGAGGGCTTTAATGACTCAGGATCCATATATGCTGAAGAAGGAGTAGCCTCACGATTGCTGGGAATGATAGTCTCAGTATGCGATCTCAAGTTATTGCAATATATGAATGGATTTGGATCACCATTGACCGTTACCTCGACTCCATTATGAGGAAACTTAATGCATTGGTGGTATGTTGATGGGACTGCCCTCATTTCATGAATCCACGGACGTCCTAGCAATATGTTATACGTGAGGTCTAGATCCAGGACTTGACAAACCACGTCCTTTGTGACTGGCCCTATTCTTAGTGGTAAGATGACCGTGCCCTTGGACGAACGCTCTTCATCATCATAAGCCTTAATAGTGATTTGGTTTGTAGAATTCACAGCTTTGTCAGAATATCCCAATTGTCTGATGGTGCTCAATGTACAAATATTAAGACCTGCTCCTCCATCTATTAGGACTCGTTTTATTCGGTGTTTATGTATGAAGGCTTCAATGTGTAGAGGTGCATTATGAGGCTGACTTATGGAGGCATCATCGGCTTCTGTGAATGTGAGGGAGTGTGGAATGGATAAGTATCCTACCATGGCTTGAAACTGGTCCACGTTCAGATCAGTAGGGACAGCAGTATCTCTCAAGGTTTTATCAAGGATAGCTTTATGTGCAGGAGATATACGTAAGAGCTCAAGAATAGAGATGAGTGCGGGTGTTTTCCCTAATTGCTCTACAAGGTCATACTCAGGCTTGGTAGATGAAAGATTGGTATTCTTGGTAGAGGCACCTGGCAATGTGATCTTACCTCGATGGGTTGTAACATGACATTCAGAGGTAGATGCGGATGAAGATCCCACACCTTTTAGGATAATTTTGGGTCTTTGAGAAGGATTCTCAGGATTTTTGTTTTTGATAGTAATGGTAGAAATATGATTGTCCATTGAGATGTGATTAATAGTGGAATCATAATTGTAAGATGCTCTAGTGTAATTGGCTTGATCATCTGTGACTTTGCCTTTTCCCTTGTCATGTTTTGGGAATGGTTCCTTAAACACCTCATGCTCTTGGTTAGATGAATGTCCCTCAATCTCAATATCTCCTCTGTCAATGAGATCTTGCACAATGTTTTTCAATCGATGGCAATTACTTGTCTTATGACCCTTGCTCTTATGAAATTCGCAAAATTCATCATCATTCCACCAATTCGGTTTTACCTTTGGTTCATATGGAGGAAAATCTGGGACCGTGATCACTTTGTTTGCTACAAGCTTTTTGAATACTGATTCAAGTGGTTCTCCCAATGGAGTGTACTTCCTTCGTGGTTTGGAAGCTGTTTGATTGTTCACTTGATTGTTGGTAGAATTTGATCCAAAAAAGACGAACTTTGGTCTCACTGTATTGGCATCAACAACGCCATCATTAACTATATTCTTGTTCTTGTTCCAAAATTTTGGTTTGTCCTTTCCTTTGAAGTCCTCTTTGTTTTCTTTAAATAGTTTGATAACTCCTTGTTCAATTAAGACTTTTTCTATTGCTAGGCCCTTTTCAATGACATCCTTGAATGTAGACAAACAAGCTTTTCTGAGATCATAGCCAATAGCTTTATTAACGTTTTGTGTGAACATCTCCACCATCTGTTTTTGCGGGATTTCACAAGAGCATCGGCTAGCTAGGTTTCTCCATCTCTGTAAAAATGTTGCGAAAGATTTTCCTTCTTTTTGTTTTGTATTGCACAAGGTAGTAACTAAGACATCTGTTTCAATGTTGTAAGAGAAATGTTGAATGAATGCTTCTGCCAAGTCGCCCCATGACTTAATACCGGGAGGTAATTGAGAAAACCATTCCATAGCTTGATCTCCTAAGCTCTGTGGGAACAACCTCATTAAGTATGTTTCTTCTGCCGCTACCTCAATACAAGCTGTGAAGAATTGTCTTATGTGTGCCTTGGGGTCTCCTCTCCCTCTATATTTGTCAAATTTTGGTGTTACAAAGTGCGGAGGAAACGAAGGCATTGGAATGCTCTTATCGAAGGGATAAGGGCATATATCTCTCATAGTATATGTGGGTTTTGATGTGCCCATGTCTTCCACTTTCTTTTGTAGATCTCTAATTTGTTGCTCCAAATTATTTTTGGGAGGAGATGGATTTCTTGTAGCATATCCCATGTTTGAAACACCTATTTGAGGAGGAGCTTGCTGCATATATGGATGATACTGATCGTAGACATGTCCATATGGAGGTCTATATTGTTGCGACATATATGGAGCACTTGGCATAACTTCTTGTTGGGGGACCCCATATCTGTTTTGCGTATATAAACCATATTCAATAGGCCTTTCATTTTCCATTGTGTTGCCCCCAATTTTGACATGGGGTCTCCTTGTGTCAAAATTTTGAGGATGTCCTTGAGTATCCACTCGTCTTGATGGATCTAAACCTTGAGCATGTGTTTGAGCATAGGGCCGCCATGAGGGTCTTTGATTGTAAGTATCATATGCTTGAGCTTGTGTATGTGGGATCTCTGGTTTTTGAAGCAAAACTGATGGTGACTCCGGCATCATATTATTCGGTCCTCTATTTCCTCCACTATTTGGTCTCCTTTGATCCATGTTGAGTTGAGTTTGCTGTGAGGGTCGACTTTCCATAAGTTGAGATAAGTCAAAATCATGTGGTATTTTAGCTCCACTTTGTGCCATCATGTTTAAAAAGTATTGACGATCTCTCCTCATTATCTCTTCAACCAATCTATTGAATTGAGGATCCATTATGGATTCTTGTATGTCTGCTGATAGTATTGAAGAATTGTCCACTGTGTCATTGTGTGTAGCATTGTTTATAGTGTTTGCGCTCTCCACATTTGGATTGTGTCTATAAACATTCATGTCTGGTAATGTAGTGTGCTCAGGATTGTAGAATAGATCATTGTCATACTCATAAGAACTCATGTTTACGGATTCTTGAGCTTCTTTAGCTATTCTCCTAGATTTTTGAAGGCGAGTTTCAACCATGAACTAAGTGTTAGACCAAGATGTGAGAAACTAGATGAAAATGACAAGAGTATGGAAGACCAAGAGTTGTATGGAGTGTAAATGAATCTTGAGGTGTACTTGCAATGTCCAAAGTGTAAGACCAAGTATGTAAGTAGTAGAGTATGTGTGACTTCCAAAGAGAGGATAGTTTCTCTTGATGAGGTACGCTGACCTTGACTCTAAGTAACACCAAATGAGACCCAAAGGTAAGAAACCTTGATGAGGGACCACTTAGCAAAGTGTAGTAGTATGTAGTGTGTTGAAAGAGTATAGTGAGGACAAGCAAGTGACCTTTTGACTCAAGTTTAGACAATTGTGAATGTAAAATGAGGTATGAAGCAATGATGGACTGTGTGAAACCTTAGAACAGGCTGAATGCTAGATTAAACCTGAAGAGACAACCTAGGAAGCTCAAATATGCCGAAACTGATTTTCTTTGTTTGCTTGACTGTTAAAGTTTTCAAATCCTGACACAGACGCCTCTGTATACTTCACAGACGCGGTTTTAAGACACAGACGCTACTCTGTTTGACGCAGACGCTGTTAAAAACACAGACGCTATTCTGTACTTCACAGACGCGTTTATCGGACACAGACGCGGTTTGAACAGACACAGACGCGTTTCTGTAACCTTAGTGCAATCTTTCCTATCTGTGAATTTGTTTTGCTGTGACCAAATCTGATTGTTCGACTGTTTTTCGTGACAAGAGGACACAATGTTGATAACTCAATGTTTGCAGACTGTTTAGACTCCAAAAAGTGTGTTGTTTGATGTAAAAAGTTTTTGCATACACTTGAAGACACAAAAGACACAATGTTTTGCTATTTTGTTTTGAGTGTTTGAGTGTTTAGCATAAGACAAGCACAAATCTTAGGGCTGGCCAAGACAATAGTTGTTGATCCCACATAGGGTTTTACCCCCGAGGCTACGCTATTCAGAGCGGATACTTAGATGCTTGACCTCACTGGCTCCACCCTCGGCACTCACTTCTCGGGTCAGCCAAGCATCAGTCCCCATGAAAACTCCCCATGGCGAACTTTGTATCTCTACTAAGAACCGTATGTGTGTGGGCCGCTACCAGAGGTCCGACCTCCTGCCTCAACAACTAGAAGGATTTGGGCATCTAAAACATAGAGGTGCTAGTAAGGGCATCCGCTCGTGTGGCCATACATGCGGCACTTTCAGCTCTGTAAATACAGAAGGCTCCCAGCCGGTAGGGGTTACGCCCTACAAATGATCAAATAAATTTGATCAAACGGGTTTATGGGGAGACATAGTGTCGGTATGAACTAATCAGCACACGTTATCCATAGTTTTCACCATGAATACATTTGATTATAGTGGTTTGGATGAGGTGGGTTTTCCTCGCTACCACTTGGGTCGTTCTCTTCTCACTAGTAGTCCTAATGACCACACGGGAAGACAGGCCCTCTAAAGAGTAAACAAAAAAAGCCTATTGCTCAAGACACAAAAGACAATGATTCAATTTTAGTGCACCAATTGAAGTGTTTGCTAAGCTATGAAACAAGGCACACAATAAAAATTACAAAACCCTAGCTAAGGCCTTGCAACAAAATTGTTAGTAGTTTGGGTTGTTTCAAATGATAACCCCTTCCTGCAAGCACACAAGTTAGGTAAATTTTAGAAAACCCAAAAAGACTTTGTGAAAAGGGGCCTTCAACAAAACGTATTTAGCCCCCAAAGCAAGCTGCACAAAACCAGGTTAGCTAGATCTGCAAGGTTAGCCGAAAATAAACCAGATCTGAAACCCTAAGTACAAAATCCGAAAACCCGAATCAAAGAAACTTGAAAAATTTGCAAAACAGAAAGCACAGACGCCTTTATACCAGACACAGACGCGTCTGCGCGACACAGACGCTGTTCTGTGATTCACAGACGCGATCAAAGGTCACAGACGCGACTCCCGAACGCAGACGCGATAAGATCAGTCACAGACGCGGTTAAAATTTTCAGACGCGATTCGGAAAACCTGCAAAAATAAAAATCTGGCAAAACACAGGCGCGATTCACGATATCACAGACGCTTCTGAAACACCAAAAACGCGATCCAAACACTCGCAGACGCGAAAAAAAAACCTAAAATGTCGTCGAAATCGTCCGATCTGCAACTTCAAAAATGCAAAATTTGCAACAAAAATGTTAAATGCAAAGGGACAAGAGTCCCACCGGGCGTGCCAAAATGTATATGGTGAAAATGAATAACAATAATAACAATATTGAAAGACTAAAATGGATTCAACCACTAAACCCTAGCCTAACAATGAACAAAGATCCACCATAACATATGAAGATAACCTAAGACAATGCAAAATAACTCAAAATCACAAAGATTATACCATCACATGTCCAATAGGGTTTTGATCTCCATTCTTCCTATCTCCATTGATCTTGTTTGATATATTTGCTCTCAGATTTTTATATGCACAAGAGCTCAATAAAGAACGAAATGTGGTTGCAAGTGGAATTGTAGTGTAGCCAAGTACTCCAAAATCAGTCATTAGGATGTGTCATTAGGGTTTGACAATGAAGAAAGCATCTCCTTAAATAGAAGACACAATATGAAATGGAGGGTTAAGATTGAGAGGTGTAAAAAGAGAGGTCGGCTAGGATTAGAGGGTAGGTATAAGAAATACCAAAATAATGAAAGAGGTAGGTAGTGTAGGAATTAAGAGATGAATGACATGTGTCATGGGTAGAAAAAGATAATGAATTAATTAAATAAATAAAGATCTATTTAATTAATAGAAGAAGTAGGACAATTAAATAAATAAAATATTTATTTAATTTAGGAAAGGGATAATTTAAATAAATAAATGTATTTATTTAAATGAGAAATAAGGCTAGAAGAGGATAAGTGAATTAATTAAAATAAATAAAGATTTATTTAATTAATAGAAGAATTAGGCTTAGATAATTAAATAAATAAAATATTTATTTAATTAGACATGACAATTTTGAGTGTCTACAATATATATATATGTGTGTGTGTGTGTGTGTGTATATTGTTGGCCATTTGGTGGAATTGATTATGTGTTGCATTGATGTTTTGTCATTGATGTCATTTGGATGCTTTACCGACACCCTTCTAGTCCTGGTAGGTTGAGTGGTTTCTGGTTGATTTGGATCCAACATGATCCGATAGGCTCCGTTATAGTTTGGTGATGGAATTGGCTTGTTCATGATACTCATGCTCATATTTGGTCGGTTGGTTTGGTCTAGTGATCGGATGCTATCTTGCTTGCTTAGAAGCTTGGTTTCTGGTTTCGGCAAGGGTTTCACCGGTAGAGCTTTTGATGAAGATCTTTGATTAATTGCATAAGTGGTGTTGGTGCAGCTTCTGGTGGAGTTTCAGGATGTTGTTCGTGATCATGTTCGAGACTTGGCAGAAGGAGATCATTTTGAAGCGTGTGGACCTATATTGGGTTCCGGTTGATATAGGTTATGGACCGACTTTAATGTAACGTGTGGATTGGACATGTGGATTGGACCTCTCGATGTATTTCTGGGATGTCTTATGTGTTGGATATTATTTGTTTGGTCTAAGACCGACATGATTTATAATTATGTAATTGGTTTATTTTCTGGTGGCCGACCTGATTGTTTATGGTCGAGGGTTTGTGTAGTCACATAAATCTGTCCACTTAATTAAATGATTATTTAACCATCAATCATCAGTTAATTAAATTAATATTTAATTAATTCACCCTCAAACTCTTTTCCTATTAATTAAATAAATTATCCAATTTATTTAAATTAATTCACTAAGCCACACTCAAAATCAATTAAATGAATAAAACACAATTTAACCCCCTTTCCTCTTTTAAATAAATAATAAAACATTTATTTAAATCCCTAAATTACCCCCCACTTGCATTCTCCTACAAATGTCAGTTGCACAATTTTAGTTGAATAAATGAATTTTATTTTAATTAAAATCCTATTTTCCCTCACCCACCAAACCCACTTGCATCCTAAACCCATTCTAGATTCTTCTAAACCATTCCTAATTAACCTAAACCCATCCCATAATTATTGTCACATTCCTAAGCAACTTGAAGTCACTTCTCAAAGCCTCCAAAGTCTTCAAAAAACATTAAATGTTTTATGTCTCCAACAAGTTAGCCCCCAAAGTCTTCCAAACCATTAATGGCTCTTACATAACCATTAATGGTTAACTCAGCTCACCCACATGGTTAGAGACTTTCCCTCTAACTCAACCCTCATTTAACTCGTAGGTCTCTTCAAGCATTCATTTCTTTGACCATGGTTATCTCCACTAACTCTTGCACAAGAGTTTGTCCTTTGGATAAAGGCATTATTCATTCAACTCAAGCTTAACCTTACCTCCTAAGGTAAACCCCATGTCATCTCAAGCATTTAATGCTTCTTCCCTCTCCTCTCAATCCATCTCATGAGGACATTTGTCATCCTGGGATTGGGTTGAAAGCTCTCACATGGATCATAAACCCATCAATCCTAGCCCTTGTTGAGATTACTCAATCTCAACCCTCCATTTCTCTATTTTTCCTATAAATAGATCTCATTTCCTTCATATCCAGATCCATAAATCTTGTATGCATCTAATCTATACTAAAATTGAGAGAGAATTTTAGGAGCAAATCATATCTAAATTGTTATTTTGGTTAAAATCAATATAGCTTAATTAGACTTTCTCATATTTAGCTTGTATTTGCATATTTTAATCATTTTTCATAAATCTTGAATCTCCATAAGACTTTCATAGCAGTTCAAAAAGTTGAGGGCTACACTCATGTGGAACTTGGAAAGGGGAGGAACAAAGGAGCAACAACTATGAGTATGTTGGGAAGCATTTGGGAGTGTTTTGTGTCTTTTCTCCATTTTTGTATGCTTTCCATAATATGTTTGATATCTCTCTTGATATGAATGCTTAGGATTGTAGTTTCCTTTGTATTCCGTTTATGATTGATACTACTAACACTAATCAATGTATGTCTTATGTGTTTCCTAACATCCTTTTTGCAGTGTATTTGTTTGTATATATAGATGTAAGATCTCATTGTAGATCATCATGGTTATGGTTAGAGGTCATGGTAAAGGAATGTAATGTGCAAATAATGTAATATCATTCAAGAAGAGGAGTTAGTCAATCATTGGAGATTGAATTAGGTTTATGTAAGAGGATTTAGTCCTCTAGTATTGAGCTTAACTAGAACTGTACTCAGGCATAGGAGATGCTATCTTTTGTAGTTCAACACTTCTCCAGATTGTAGTCTGGATTTCTATGTAGTCATTGAGGATCCTTTTGTGATGAGAAGTGCGCTCTAGGCTATTGGCCTTCCTGCAAATGCAGGCCTCTCAATTGTAATTCACATAATTACTGTAGAAGTATTATCTGACTGTGGGTAGGCTTCCCACCGCGGTTTTTCCCTTTACCGGGTTTTCCATGTACAAATCTTGGTGTCATGTGGATGGTTTTTATTTTGTGATTATTGTTTATCCTTAATTGGTTTAACTCCTATTCCGATTTTAATGTTTTGGGTTCTGGTATTAAAGTTTAAATTTCTAATGGTTTCGGTAATCTGTGACGATTGATTCACCCCCCGCTCTCAGTTGTCTTCTAGTTATTTGAACTGTCTAACAATTGGTATCACAACTTTGGTCCTCTCTACAAAAAGCTTAACTGCTTGAGGAAGATCCTATGGCAGCTAACAGTTCAAGTTTATCTAGTTCTTCTGGAGCTATCTTTCAAAGGGATATTCTGAGGCTTGATGGAACAAATTACACAGTATGGAATATTCGGATGGAGACTCATATGAGATATCTTGGCAAGGATATTTGAGAGGTCACAGAGAATGATGTCACACCTTATAATCCAGGATCTGGCAATCTTCCTCTAGCAAAACTGGACAAGGAGCTTGAGAATGATTGCAGAGAAAGAGAAGCCCTCTTGTGTGCCCTTTCTGATTAGAAAATAATGGGATTGACTGACAAATCATCTAGAAAGGCTATATGGGATAAGTTGGAGACTCTTAATGAAGGTGACCCTATAGTGAATATTGCTAAACGTTATTGTTACCAGGTGAGATATGAAAAACCTGAGGATGGAAGAAGATGAAAGGATTACTGTATTCATGAAAAGGGTAAATGAGATTGTTATGGGAATTCAATGTTGTGGTGGAACTCTGAGTAAAGATGAAATTGTTTCTAAAGTCCCAAGATCCCTACCATCATCTTACAAAATAAAGGCTACTGCTATTAATGAGTTGAGAACAATGTCTAATACATCTGCCAACAGAGATACTTTGGCTGGGAAACTATCTGCATTTGAGCTTGAAGAATTTGGACCTTCTGGAGTTGTGAAGACTGAACCTTATTTTCATGCATCTACATCTACAACCAATAAGAAAGACTGGAAAGCTTTGTATGCAAAAGAATTGGAAGATATGAAGAGAGAAGATGATGAGTTTGAACAACTTGAAGCACTATTTGCTAGAAGAGTACCTAAAGGACCATTAGGAAGTAAATATGAAGGAAAACATCTTTTAAATGTTTTGCATGTAATAAGATTGGTCATTTTGCATCTAGATGTCCTGAAAGGAATTCAAGATTTGAAGAAAGAGTTAGAAGATCATTTAAGCCTAACCCTGGCTATCAGAACAAATATAAGTACAAGAAAAACAAAGACAAATAATTCTATATAGCAGATGAGGAAGGCATTACTAATTCTGATGATGAATCGGTAGAAGATTCTACTAGTGGTTTTTGTAATGGAAAGGAATGGGTATTCCTAGCTATCAAGGAAGATGATCCGGCACTAGAAGAGAATATACCTGAAGAGAAGGCACTTTCTGCTAAAGTTGAAGACAAGGATGAATGGGTAATTGACAGTGGTTGTTCACATCATATGACTGGAGATAAAGGGAAGTTTCTATCTTTGCAAGAATTTGATGGCAGTCTAGTTAGATTTGGAGATGACAAAACATGTATGATCAAAGGAAAAGGAACTATATCATTGGATGGTAAGAGCAATAGTGACAATGTTTATTATGTTGAAGGTTTAAGGCATAATCTTTTGAGTGTAGGACAATTGGTAGATAAGGGATTTCAATTACAGTTCAAGGATGGAAAATGCAAAATCATTATCAGATCTGGTTTGGAGATTACAACTGGTACATAGACAAAAGGTAATATATTTTATTTGAACTCTGGTGAGAAGACATGTTTGATTACACATATTGATGAGAGTTGGCTATGGCATAAAATGTTGTGTCATGTGAATTTTGATTGCATTGTGAAGATCAGTTCAACTAAGGCAGTTAGGGATATACCTAAGATTATGAAGCCCTATAATCCTTTATGTAAAGAATATCAAATGGGTAAACAAGTCAGAACCAGTTTTAGGAGTATACAACATAAATAAAATGATGTTATTGATCTTATTAATACTGATTTGTGTGGCCCTGCTAGAGTTAAAAGTTTTCAAGCTGATAGATATTTCATGCTAATCATTGATTATTATTCTAGAATGATGTGGGTTACTTTTCTAAAAGAAAAATCTGAAGCATTTGAAAAGTTTAAAATCTTTAAGGATAAAGTGGAAACTGAGACATGATTGAAGATTAAATGTTTGAAGTCAGATCATGGTGGAGAATTCATATCCAGTGAATTTAATAACTTTTGTGAGAAGCAAGGTATAAGAAGACAATTTTTTGCTCCCCGGACACCTCAGCAGAATGGAGTTGTGGAAAGGAAGAACAAAACTATCTTGGATGCTACTAGAACAATGATGATAGAAGCTAGTCTACCTCATATCTACTGGAGAGAAATAGTGAGCACAATGGTTTATACATTCAATAGAGTACATATCAAAGGAGAAACCGGTAAGACACCTTATGAATTATGGTTTGGCAATACACCTACAATTAAGTATTTCAAAAAAATTGGTAGTAAATGTTATATCAGGAGAGATGATATCATTGGGAAATTTGATCCTAGATGTGATGAAGGCATATTTCTTGGTTATTCTAATGAAAGAAAAGCATAGAGATGTTATAACAAGAGATTGCAAAGAATTGTGGAGAGTGCTAATGTCAAAGTGTTGGCATTTGCATGAAGATTGCATTAATGATATTTTATGTTGTCATTGATGTCAATAAACCGCTAATGATATTGTTGATATTGTTGTTGTTAGGACCCATAAGGCAACTGAGAAGGGGGGGGGGGGGGGGTGAATCAGTTGACTATGAATTCAAACCCAAATACAACTTAATCAAACTTGATACTTAATTTCGATAAACCAAACTTAATGTTGGTTAACAGATTAACAGTTAATATCAATACCAGTGAAGCTTAGTGTATGAAACAAAAAGAGAAACAACATCCACAACACATAACAAAGAGATTTTAACGTGGAAACCCTGTAAGGGAAAAAAACATAGTGGGCAAACTTACCAAGAATCAGATGATACTACTGCATATAGTTTGTGTATACAAATGGGGCTTGCACATGCAGAAAGGCCAACCACCTAGAGCACACTTCTCAAATGGGAGTCGCAATGACTATAGTAGGATAGTTAAATCCTAGAATAATGTACTGCTTAAAATAGCATCTCCAATGCTGGATTCGGTACCGGTTAAGCTCTGATAATCACCTTCAAACCTTCCTTGAAACTTCTCTATGGTCTACTCATATGATCTTCAATAATCACACATACCATGTTACAATACCATAACCTTACATACCATGTCCCATATCCTAAATCTCATCAATTGAGATCTTACATATATACAAAACCTAAGACCAAATGTGTAGGTCGGCTTCACTAAGAATATTACAATAAAATCAATTACAAACAAGTTAAGATGTGATGCATCATGTCGGCTCAATACATTTACAATAATATCCAATCAATAAATCATCTCCATAACGTGTCATGCTGATCTAGAATAGATAATTCATACCGGTCCATAACCTAGACCAATTTATCGGTAACAACAAATATGTCAACCCAATTAGACCATTAACCAAAATACCAAAACCAAGTATCCAAACCATGTCTTCGACATAACCAAGTGATCTCCAGGTGATAACAAGTCATCCTCAGTGCTGGTGAACAATATACCGGTGACTATCATAAGTCACTGAACTTGTCAGTTCAACACAGCCAAAGATCTCCAGAAGGATAAGTGTTGACATCAATGACAAAACTAATGCAACACATCCATAATACCACCAGTTGTAATATTGTTCTTGTAACCGGTAGGAATAATTTATGGAGTGAACCGGTAACCAGTGTAAACCTTATCTATTGTTGTAATTGGTAAACCCTACCTATTATATTTTGATAAACCCTAACCAATTAAGTTTGGTGAATTGGGTATATTGGTTTATGATCTAATGATGAGCGGTAATGATGATGACATGCATGATAATTGTATGAAGACAATTCCAAGAGATTTTGGCGAGTTGTTGTAACTATTTTTGTCTAGGGAATGAGCAAATGTATTGCATCTAATGAAAAGCGCGCGATGAGTTACTAATTTTAATGAAGCGATGATCAAGGAGAGATTAAGGTTTTCTTAATTGATGTGCAGAGATTGCTATGTAATCCAATGGTCATACTTGAACCGAATTTGTTTGTAATCTCGATGAGAATTAGGTTTTTGTTGTGTTACCGACCTGATTAATTTGTATTTAAGGTCGATGAAGTTGTTGAGTTTTATAGAGTTGGCAAAGAGATAGACACAGTTCATTTAAGTGTGTGGTTGCCGAACCAGATGATGTATCTACAGTTTGAGTAAAGGCAAATAGGAGCATGAAATGGATCTGATCAAGAAAGTGTAGTGCTATTCAGACATATCAAAAAACTCCTATTGTTTTCTAACAATTACAGCAGAATTGAAATCCCCTAACCAGGCAAGCTCTAACAAGCTTGGTGCTATTCAAATCCTCTAACAAGGTGGTCCACTAGATTGGATTTCCAAATCCTCTACCGAGGTTACTCCTTACAGAGTATTGCTTCTAACAAGGCATTTGTAGTCAATCCCTTAACCGGGTGATTCCTAATAGGATCAGTTCTTAACAAGACTTTTTGTAAAGCTTTAACAGGCTAGGCTCCTAACAAGGCGAACTTCAAAAGAGTTCAGTTAGTTATCTTGTGAGTCTCATCTCACCATGGGTTTTACCTATTTTGGTTTCCACGTCAAAAATATGTTTGTCAAGTGGTGAATATTTTTGTGGTTATGTTTTCATGGTTGATTTACTTAACTATTTAACTATTTTGATAAGTCATGATAACCGAAAGCATTGAGATATGAAGAATTTGTTTATTGTTAATTTGTTGTAACAAACAACCGTTTATCTTATGAGTTCTTATCTTGATAGAGGTATTATATTGTCAGTTCTAAGTTTACTTTAAGAGATTGATTTTCAATTGGTGAAGTTTATATCATTTTTTCTATCTATTGATTCACCCCCCCCCCCCTCTCTGTAGTTGACCAGATACTTATTCTTTCATCATACCATCACAAAGTAGATGAGCTGAGTAGAAGTCAAATAAGAGTTTATGAGAAGGAACCGACAGTGGAAATGATTATATCTGAACTGGTAAACCAGAACATAATGTTGAACCAGTTACTCCGGCAGTATCAGAGAATTATATAGTAACCGAAGAACAAGGAAGAGGAACATAAAGTCAGAAGACTCCTAGGTATGTGAGATTGAATCATTTAGAAGATTAGATCATTGGGAATAAGAGAATTGGAGTGATGACAAGAAGAATACTGACAACTAATGAGATATGTTTAATTTCACAAGTTGAACCGGTATTAGTAATTGAGGCATGCAAAGATGAATATTGGTTGAAAGCTATGGAAGAAGAATTCGATCAGATTGAGAAAAATAGCACATGGACCTTGGTTCCCCGACCTAAAAAATAAAAATGTTATTGGAACTAAATGGTTTTTTAGGAATAAATTGAATGAGGATGGTCAAGTTATAAGGAATAAGGCTAGATTGGTTTGTGAAGGATATTCTCAGAAGGAAGGAATTTATTATGGAGAGACTTTTGCACCTGTAGCTAGGATTGAATTTGTAAGATTATTTCTTGCCTATGTTGCTTATAAAAACTGCAAGGTTTATCAGATGGATGTTAAATGTGCATTTTTGAATGGGAATCTTGATGAGGAAGTTTATATTGAGCAACCTGATGGTTTTTCACTATCAGATGATACAAATATGGTTTGCAGGTTAAGGAAATCTTTATATGGATTGAAACAAGCACTTAGAGCTTGGTATGCAAGGTTGGATAAATCTCTTTTGAAGCTTGGTTTTACTAAGGGCAATGCTAACAGTAATTTATATTATAAGATCACTGATGATGATATACTAATTATTGAAGTATTTGTTGAGGACATTATTTTTGGAGGTGAAGATAAGTTATGCATAGAATTTTCTAAGAATATGGAGAAAGAATTTGAGATGTGTATGATTGGTGAGATGAAATTTTTCTTAGGTTTGTAGATTACTCAGACTAACAAAGGTATTTTCATCTATCAAACTAAATATGCTAAGGAATTGTTGAAGAAATTTGGTATGGGAGATTCTAAACTGATAAGTACTCCTATGGTTACAAGTGAGAAATTGTCAAGAAAAGATGTTTTTGCATCGATAAATCCTACAAGATAAAAAATCTATGACTAGAGATCTTATTTATTTGACTTAGACTAGGCCTGACATTATGAATATTGTTTGTATTGTTTCAAGATTTTAGAGTGATCCTAGAGAAAATCATGAGATTGCGGTGAAAAGTATTTTTAGATACTTGCAAGGTACATCAGAATATGGCTTGTGGTACCTTAAGGATGATAACTTTACTTTATCTGCATATACAGATGTTGATTGGGCTGGAGATGTTGATGATCAGAAAAGTACTTCTAGTGGAGCTTTCCTTCTTGGAGAGAAGTTGGTTTCATGGATCAACAAGAAATAGTCATGTACTACCGCTGAAGATGAGTATGTTGTTACTGCTACTAACTGTACACAAGTTTTATAGATGAAGCAAATGTTGAAGGATATAAAGGTGGATTGTGATGCACCGGTAGTTATTCACAGTGATAACTCTATTGCTATTGATATATCAAAGAATCCGATATTTCATTTTAAAACAAAGCACATAACTATCAAGTATAACTTTTTGAAGGAAAAGGTAGAAGCAAATGAAGTTAGACTGGTTTATGTGAACACTAAAGAGTAGATTGCAAATATTTTTACTAAACCTTCGCCCAAGGAATCATTTGAGTACCTGAGAGATAGATTGGGAGTTTTTGCCCCTCCGGTAGAGACTGATTGATGCGGTTTGGCATCAGTCTGACATGCATTATTAGAGAAACTTTTCATTCCGACACTAATGTGGGATGCTACTGCTTAGGGGGAGTAGTCAGCTTTGGAATTTAGTGGTTTATGTTCTTGCTTTGATGTTTTTATCAGATATCTAGCATTGATGTCAAAAGGGGAGAGATATTGATGTGAAAAAGACAAAGGAAGAAAAAGGAAAAGTCACAGGGGGAGAGATATGAATACGAAAAAGTAAAGGGAGAGATATTGACATTCATTGTTGGTTGTCTTCCATTGGGGAGGCTTGTTTTGTATTTCTTGGTACTTAGATGTTTTTCACATCTAATGTTTCCATCAATGCCAAAGGGGGAGATTGTTGGCCATTTGGTGGAATTGATTATGTGTTGCATTGGTGTTTTGTCATTGATGCCAACACTAGTTGTTTGGATGCTTTACCAGCACCCTTCTGGTTCTGGTAGGTTGAGTGGTTTCTAGTTGATTTGGATCCGACATGATCTAGTAGGCTCTGGTATAGTTTGGTGATGGAATTGTCTTGTTCATGATACTCATGCTCATATTTGGTCAGTTGGTTTGGTCTAGTGATCAGATGCTATCCTACTTTCTTAGAAGCTTGGTTTCGGGTTTCGACGAGGGTTTCACCGGCAGAGATTTTGATGAATTGCATAAGTGGTGTTGGTGCAGCTTCTGGTGGATTTTTGGGATGTTGTTGATGATCATGTTCGAGACTTGGCGGATGGAGATCATTGCTGAAGTGTGTGGACCTATATTGGGTCCTAGTTGATCTAGGTTATGGACCGGCTTTAATGTAACATGTGGATTGAACCTCTCAATGTATTTTTGGGATGTTTTATGTGTTGGATATTATTTGTTTGGTCTAAGGCTGACATGGTTTGTAATTATGTAATTGGTTTATTGTCTAGTGACTGACCCGATTATTTATGGTTGAGGTTTTGTATATATAGATGTAAGGTCTCATTGTAGATCATCATGGTTATGATTAGAGGTCATGGTCAAGGAATGTAATGTGCAAATAATATAATATCATTCAAGTAGAGGAGTTGGTTGATCATTGGAGATCAAATTGGGTTTATGTAAGAGGATTTATTCTTCAGGTATTGAGCTTAACCAGAACTATACTTAGGCATAGGAGATGTTATCTTTTGCAGTTCAACACTTCTCCGAATTGTAGTCTGGATTTCTATGTAGTTAGTGAGGCTCCTTTTGTGATGAGCAGTGTGCTCTAGGCTATTGGCCTTCCTACAAGTGCAGGCCCCTCAATTGCAATTCACATACTTACTGCAGAAGTATTATCTGACTATTATCTGACTGTGGGTAGGCTTTCCACCATGGTTTTCCCTTTACAGGCCCTTTACAGGGTTTTCCACATACAAATATTAGTGTCATGTGGATGGTATTTATTTTGTGATTATTGTTTGTGCTTAATTGGTTTAACTACTATTCCGGTATTAATATTCTGGGTTTCGGTATTAAATTTTAAATTGCAAATAGTTTCGGTAATCCGTGACAACTGATTCACCCCCACTCTCACAGTTGTCTTCCAGTTATTTGAACTGTCTAACTTGTATACATGTATATATACATATATTTATGTATGTAAATATATATGTATATATATGTACACACACACACATATATACATATGTATATGTATATGTATACATGTACATATGTATATGTATATGTATACATGTACATATGTATATACATACATATATATTGTTGGCAGTGGGCCAGCGTCCCTCGCGGGGATTCGCGATATGGTTTAACAACCTCCTATGGATTCTATAAGTTTAGTGGTTGTAGTGGGCATTGACAGGTCGATCTTTTGGTACAACGACAACCCTAGCTTGTAACACGTTGTATCAGATCTTGGTCACAGGTTCGAATCACGTAGGCCGCAACGAGTGACATTGGGAGGGGGATTGTTAGCAGTGAGCCAACATCCCTCACGAGGATTCATGACATGGTTTAACAACATCCTGTGGATTCTATAAGTCTAGTGGTTGTATCGGGCATTGACAGGTCGATCTTTTGGTGCAACGACAACCCTAGCTTGTAACACACACACACATATATATGTATGTATGTATGTATGTATATACACATATATGTGTATATATATACATATATATATGTGTGTATATATACATATATATATGTGTGTATATATACACACACACATATATATATATAAATGTGTATATATATACATACATACATATATGTATATATATGTGTGTGTGTGTGTGTGTACACACACACACACACACACACACACACATATATGTATGTATGTATGTATGTATGTATGTATGTTTGTATATGTATATTTATGTATATGTATATATATAGGTATACATGTGTGTGTATGTGTATATGTATATGTATATATACATATGTGTGTGTATATATGTATGTACATATGTATGTGTATGTGTATTTATTTACGTATATATGTATGTATGTATGTGTGTGTATGGTGCATATTGCACCTATAAATATATTAAGAAGTTTATTACATAGAAGGATAGAGTAGAGGGCCTTGAGAAAAATAATGAGTTGAGAGGAACAAAACATTAACATCATCCATATCCAACATACAAAGTAGAATATATAATTATGATGACTACAGAGTAAGGAGAATCTATGTAAAAAGTAGCTCCTAGGAGGACAAAATAAATAAACTTGATCAAAATAATAGAGAGAAAAATAGTAGAATGGTGTTTGAAACAAAACAAAGAAGCACTATATATATGTAAAGTGGAAAATTGGATCCTAGTGACTCCCCACCTAGGAGAGAGAAAGGAAGCCACTAGGATGATTTTCACTTGGGAGATACTTTACATTCAAAAGAGGGGCTTGAATCCACTAGATCCAAATCCAAGGGAAACAAGGATGTGAATTCTAAGTGGATTGCAAGTGGTTGAAGTGTGATTTACCCTCAAGTTTGTAAATGAGAAAGTTGACTTGTTGACTATGTGGAAAAGAGAGAGAAAATGAGTGAAATGAGGAG